>NC_043003.1:86108040-86125540 GCF_006345805.1 Octopus sinensis
GAGAACGGATTTTATATAACAGATATACAAATTTACGTATATATATATATACACATTTATATAATAAATACACATATATGTAAATATTTATATGTGCACACACACACAAACACACAAACACACATAAAGTTTCGTTGATGTAAACAGGAAAAATAGACCTAACAACATGAGTATATATATATGCATATGATGTACACATATACGCAGATATATATATATATATATATATATCAACAATCAAGGAACGGCCATAATAGGCCATTCACCCACTAGAAATAACAGCCAAAGCTTCAACCGCAAATAAAAATCAATTCCGTAAACCAGGAGAAAATTTAAAAAACATTTACCCTGTAATTTCTTATACGATGCACCGTAATTTAATCAGGTTAGTTTACCATTAAACAGCAGATGAAACGGTGCATCGTATAAGAAATTACAGGGTAAATGTTTTTTTAATTTTCTCCTGATTTGCGGAATTGATTTTTATTTGCGGTTGAAGCTTTGGCTGTTATTTCTAGTGGGTGAATGGCCTATTATGGCCGTTCCTTGATTGTTGATGTTGAACTTAAAAATGGTCTATGACTATTTAATTTTTTCCCACTAGGCCGCTGGTGGCAAAAGAATTCTACAAAATTTTTTTGCCACCCTATATTGATTAATTATATATATATATATAATATATATATATATATATATATATATATGTACATAAGTGTTTGTGTGTTTCTATATATATGTATATATTTACAAACATATAATCATCTACAGCCATTTTACGTTTGTGTATATATATATATATATATATATATATATATATATATATATACATATATATATAAGTGTTAGGTGTGGTGTACAGAAATTGAATAATGAGAAAAAAGGTCGTCAGAATTTTGTAATAAATATTTATTTCTCCATTATTATTACCGCTTTCGTTCGTTTTTAGAACTTGTCAAATAGAATTTTGCGAATTTACAAACAGCTTGTTCATTTATATAAAACATGGGCGGAGGCGAATGTGTTTAGAAGAAGAGAACATTGTTTTTGTCTTTTTTGTGTGAGATTCCATGACAATAGAGATAGATAGAAATATAGGTAGATAGATAAATAGATCGATAGATAGATATAGATAGACAGATAGATAGGTAGAGAGAGAGAAAGGGGATCCCCCTTCCTTTTCACCATTCATTTATTTCTTTAACCATTTACCATATTATATATATATATAGAACAAGTAGAAAGATAAATGTTTAATCAACGCGTAGATTCTGAACAGTACATATATAAGAATGAAATCCTTTATATATATATATATATATATATATATATACATATACTTTTCAGTATCTACGCGTTGATTAAAAATTTATCATTCTACTTGTTCTACAATACATTTCAGCCCTTGGAAAACAAACTTGTTTGTTTACATCGGACGTTATATATATATATATATATATATATAATATATATATATATATAACTAGCAGCATAGCCCAGCGTTGCCCGGTTATGTAAGAAACTTTGTCGATAAACAATGCCCTTTACCTTTTTACCCTTTTTTGTACTCATTGAACTGTTATTTTGTAAAATGAAGCCTAAAAGGCATTAAGGCATTCAAGGCACCGTTCCCTTGCATGCATGATGAAAATCTATGACAGTCAAACTGCATTTTCTGGTTTTGTTTAGCACATCCAACCCAGTTCTGCGGGATCAGTGTCACGACGGGAACGCCTAGGTTGGGAGTTTGACAGGCAGAGGTGATAAGGTTGCACATGCCGGCCCTTTTGACCCCCCCCCCCCCCGAAACCAAGTTGGGTTCGGACCACAGCTAAGCCCTACCTAATCCTAACTTAAGTCTAGCGAAAGGGGGCTCGGGAGCCTCTAGTAGGCAACGACTAATCCCGATCTAGTTCTTTCCCTCTAGGGAACGAAGGCACATGTGTAGGTTGCAACGTCTTCTCTTCACTCCAATACTTCTGTGTATACGACGTTCCTACCTGAAGCGGCAAAAATCGACTAAATCTCCTGAAATCCGCGAACTATTTAACAAAAGTCAGTTTTGTAGGGTTCGCATGGTCGGTCTCAAAGTGATATGGTTTTGTCGATTCTTAACTGCATTGACAAAAGGTCGTTAGTTTGACATTTAATGCAAACTTGATGTCCAACATCGGTGTAGGGAAAATCTATGTGAACTTTTAAAAATTATCGCAGAAAAATCGGTTTGCTATGTGTGCCACATATGATGTAATTAACCGATTTTTTCCAGTAATATCGTATCATATTGGAATCAAAAGGGCCATATAGCTCCTTGGAGCAGACATGATGCACGCTGTGAATTTCAAAAAAAATTCCTGCCAATTTGTTAAAGATATTGTCGAAAATATGTCATCTTGAATTTGAAAGCGATTTCCCAAAATGGCATGATTTTATCGATTTTTTTCTGATGGTAAGGTACTGCATGGAAAACTAACTTAGGGTAACAGTAAGCTTCACCATGAGTTTGGTGAAAATCGATTGCAAGTTGCGAAAACTACAACGGAAAATGTGTTGCATATGATAAGCTTAGATTCTAGAACCCATGTCGAATTTATCGATTTTTTTCAGAACTGGAAGAACTTTTCAAAATTTTCGCTTCGTTAGTTTTGAATTATGACATTGGGCTATGTGTGTGTCAAGTGTCATCAGAATCGGTTGAAAGCCGTGGTCAGGGTGAGGGTGCAACCTAACAAACACACAGACAGACAAACTGCCTTTTATATATATATAGAGATGAAAGTGGAAGCACTTCAGATGTCAATAACAAGGAAGTTAGACGGCATGAGAGGCATTGACTATCGAGGTCGACTAAAAGAACTCAGTCTCTACTCACTCCAACACCACCGGATATTATATATATATATATAACTTTGATGACTTTGATAGGTTTCGGTCAGTATAGGCCCAGTCCATGTCTAACTTAATAGCACCACCTGGTGTAGTTTTTTTAGTCATATATGGGGCACCATGGCCCACTATAGCAAAGAGTTACTATTGTTGGCGACATATCTGGGTGTAGGAGGTTGTTCAGGTATTACTGAAGAAATTTGTGCGATGAACTTTTGAATTTTATGGGATCCGTTTCTGTTTTGAAGTATTTTCGTATGGATTTAAAGACAGCTGGACCGGTTGAAGTAAAGTAATTGTGACGAAATGTTGCTATGTGTCTTGAGTTCGATTTTTGTAATGGGCGGATAGCACGCGGCCAAGTCTTGGATGGATTTTAAAATTGATGTCAACATAATTTGTGCAATATTGATGGAATATTTTCCACACCATACAAATGATATAGCGCTCCCGACAGTGTTGGAGAGAGTAGTGATTGAGTGTTTTTCGTTGATGCCCAATAGTCAATGCCTCTCATACCGTGTGTCTTTCTTGTTATTAACCACTGAAGTGCTTCTACTTTCATAATGAGTTACTTCGTATGGGGAGACCACAGTAGGCAACAGTATTCGAGGTGGGGCGTGCAAAAGTATGTTTGACATGTATACATACATATTGAAACACAACTAAAAATATGTCTGAAATCTAATTCAGTGATAAAGAGAGAAAAACGAGTCAAAAATATATTTGAATCCCGCGGCTAAAATAGAATTATTATAACATTGTGTATTGTTCTATTATAACAATAGCATATGTAAAGTAAAAATAATAAAAAAAACAAATACTAAAACTTTCTGCGGGAACATCTCTAAAGACAATAGAGTGGAAGAATCTTCATTAACAATAGAAATCAATCATCTAGATAAAGCATATGAAACAAAAGTATACAATACGATAAAAGGAAGGTACGAATAGAGAGAATGAAAAGAAACATACATCAGTATGAGGATTTCAGCCTAGCTGCTGAATAATTTATACAGACAATCAACAAGACAGCTTACATCTGAAATTTTCTCGGCATTGGTCGGCTTTCTGATTTATGATTAAAGTACTTAACCTGTATGTATGAAGAGACATTCTTGAGACATTCAATGAATGTCTCAGGTACTTAACCTCTATCTATAAAGAGATTTTCTTGAGACATTCAATGAATGTCTCACCACCAACATCGGAATTGTAATGATGTTGATACAAATATATGGGAACAATGTACTGGCATCTACTCTGATAGAATAGAAAGTAAATTAATTAAACCTAAAATTAAGTTAGATTTATAGAAAGAAGGAAGAAATGAGAAAGAAACCATTCATAAAAGCACTATGGATTTGGTTAAAGTGAGGCGGTATAACATGGCTGCGCAAAAATAAACGATTAAAACAAGTCTTATGAAAGATACAAATAAACCGAAGAACCATACTATTAAACGTTGGGTGTGTGGGTCAATGATATCGAGTCTAAGAGTTCTGAGAGATGAGACATAAAAGCATAAAATAAAATAACATTATAAAGGGAAAAGATAACCAGCAAGGTTATGTCGTTTGAAACTATTATTGTAAATGGAAGTTGTAAGGTTTTGTGAACTTTTTTAACACGTTGATCATACTAGAGGAAAAAGTAAATAAACGACTTTAGTCACTGGCATAATGAAAAGAAATAATAGATTTTAATAAACCCTGTCCAAACAAGGTTGACGCCAAATAAATAGAAATTATTAATAACTATATAAACGCGAGCAGAATATTGAGAAAAACACCAGGAAAAGTGAGTAAAAGAGTAGACGTTTCTTGCTGTTCTTGACGTTGTTATTGCTGTTGGTATTGTGTTATTATTGCAAATTTGCGACAAAACATCAGAAAAAGAAAGATAACACTAGTCAGAAAAATTAAATGTATTATACGCATTATGAATGCAAACCAACTTTTTTAGACTAATTTTTCATGCTGTTTATAAAATGTCACTCCATTTGATTGCAACACGTATCAGTTTTTTAGTAGATACATGCAAATATTTACATATTTGTATATATGAAATCATTAACGTAATAAATAAGAACATATTATTTTTTTGAAAGTAAATGAGTTTATTGAGTTAAAAATCATCACTAACATTCTACACAGAGTGAATATACAAAACAAAATGGGTCAAACAAAATAGACAAAGTTAGAAACTTGGATTTCCTGCGGAGTTCCTAATCTGGTTGATCGCTGTAAAGTGTCCAGCAGTAGTCAGCCAGCATACTGTCATTCCAGAAGCCTTCGTACCGTTTCTCCATAGCACTAATGTCCTCGTGAAATCTTTCACCATGTTCATCAAACACTGATCCAAGGTTATCTGCGACGAAATCCAGATGGGAGTCCAAGTGAACTTTCGGTGACATGCAACAACCCATTGCTGAGTAACATTTCAGAATGTTCTTGCTGCCATCCTTGTAGTCCATTCTAACAGATCTAATTGAAATCATTCCAGGCAAGCAGTTCCAGTTCATCCAGTGTTATCTTGAAGTTGACATCTTTGAGTATTTCTCTAATTTGGGGTCCAACAAAGATACCGTCTTTCAACGTCGCCTGTGATTTTGGGAAACTTTACTACAATACACGCAACCCTCTGGCATTTCTCTTCCCTAGCGTCTTTACAAGCTGTTTCATCAGTCTAAACTTTATGTGCAAAAAAGGCAATAGGACATTACATGGATGTACAAGAGGTGTATTCTTAACAGTAGACAGTCCTTGCAGGTATAACTTTCTTGTCTGCCAGTTTGATTCCGAATAATGTCTGTCAGTTGCCCGACTATCCTAAAGACACAAGCAATAACACTATTTTGTGAAACCTGACTGCATTCCCATTAACATTCCAATGACTGTTATATCACCACATATTTTCCTTGTGTATCTTTTAGAGGCAACGGCATGAAGTAAAAGTTCCATATTCTCATATAATTCATGAAGATGAACGGAGTATGCTATGGGAATGGAGGACTTCAAATTACCATTATGGAGAAGTACAGGTTTTAAACTTCATTTTGAAGAATCAATAAACAAACGCCACTCTGCAGGATCATGATTTTGTGATAAACATTCGAAAAGTCCATAGAAGTTCCTGCAAAAGCAAAGCGGGCCTTCAACAGAAAAACACGTTTGTAGAACCACATTTCTCTGCCGAAAATAAGTTATACGAACATCGTGCTCTAGCAGATATTTCTCCTTCGGTCTTGATGCCAACAGTTCTGCTTTATCGTTTGAGAAGGGTAGTTCTCTGACAAAGTCATTCAGTTGGGGAAATTTCTGAGGTTCAAAGTTATCATCATCATCAGCCCATCTAATGTTTCAATACCATCATTTGGTGGAACTGGAATTGGCAGACTTCCATTGTGAAACAAAGGTCTCATTGCGGATTTCAAATTGGGATACACAATTTTGCGTTTATTCTTCAAAGAAAATCCTGTGACATTTACTTTGCAAAAATAACAGTCATTAAAATGGTCTTTTGGCTCCCTCCATATCACTGGAATGGCAAAAGGCATGGAGTTCTTATTGAAGCAGCCACGTAAGCCATTTCAGCAAGTTGAGGCAGATAAAATGTGATGCTCAATAAGGGTGGAACACTTGCAGAAAACAGCACTACTAGGAATAGCTCGAATACTCCGGAAGGTGCTCGAAAAATAAGAGGGGTTGACTTAGTTCACTGGAAGTGAACAGCTTACACCGTAGTATATCTCTAGCGTTAGAAGCTGTGGAAAGGCAATAATAACAACAACAACAACAACAACAACAGCAAATATTCTGCTCAATATCCACAGATTTGCTTTTCAGTTGTCTGACCGTAACCAGTTGAGCATGTCCCTTAGTGGCTGACGATATGTGCATCTCTGATCACGAGCAGAAGTAGTGGGGGGACATCATAGCCGTGTGTTGCAAGGGATTCTTGGAGGTTTCCATAATTCACCTTTGGAAACATAGGTGGTTCGTTCAACATCCTTAAACAATCTTTATTCAGGGACCTTTTGAGCTGGATGGGTTACTTGACCAGAAGAAAATTCTAACTGGATCCCACCTGCAAGGTCATATGCTGTTTATCTTGATATGAAATCACCATGTCGCGCACATATGGTTGTGATGCATGTGCCTGGTGTACCCTTATCAGACAGGGAGTCATGATGGGTATACTAGGCTTCGTATATTTTACCCCAGTGTCACTTTGATGGTATGCACTACTCTGACACTCAATAATAATAATAATCCTTCTAGTATAGGCACAAGGCCAGAAATTTTGGGGAGGGGATAGTGAATTACATTGACGGCAGTACTCAACTAGTAATTGATTTATCGACCCTGACAGGATGAAAGGCAAAGTCGACCTCGGCGAAATCTGAACTCAGAACGTAGCGATAGGCGAAATACCGCTAAGCATTTTGCCCGGCAAGCTAACGGTTCTACCGGCTTGATGACATAATAATTATAATAATAACGGTTTCAATTTTTTCTAAAAGGGCAGCCATTTTGAGGGAGAGGTTTAGTTGATTACATAAACCTCCAGTGATAACTGGTACTTATTTTATCGACCCGAAAGGATGAAAGGCAAAGTTGGCCTCGGCGGAATTTGAAGTTAGAACGTAGTGACGGTGAAATACCATTAAGCATTTTACACGGCATGCTAACGATTCTGCCAGCATGCCGCCTAAATAATAATAATAATAATAATAATAATAATAATAATAATAATAATAATAATAATAATGATAATAATAATAATAATAATAATAATAATAATAATAATAATATAATAATAATAAAATGTGCCAAAGCAACCATGAAAAGAGGAAAACTAGTTAAGATTAGCTACATCATACTAGATAAAGCCAATGAAATAATAGAATTAGACGAAAGCCAGACATACAAATATTTAGGAATTAATAAACTAGATACGATACAACACACACAATGAAAGACAAAATAAAGAAAGAATACTATAGACGAGTTAGATCAATACTGAAAACAGAACTCAATGCTAAAAACAATATAATAGGTATTAACATTTTAGCCGTCCCAGTTATAAGTTACTGCTAAAATATCCTTAACTGGACACTAAATGAACTAACCAAAATAGACAGGAAAACAAGAAAAATAATGACAGGAGCTAGGATACACCACCCAAAATCTGACATAGAAAGGCTATATATACAACGTATAGAAGGTAGTAGAGGCCTTATACAGCTGGAAAACTATTATAAAATAACCACCATAGGACTGCAAAAGTACCTACTTCAGAAGGAAGGAAAACTAATACAAATAGCCACAAAACATGAGCAAAACACACAAAAAAAAACTGTTTTCAGTATTTAAGGAAACTGTCAAATACAACAAATAAGAAGTCATACTACCTAACACATATGAAGAAGAAGAAGAAACAACAAAAGCTATAAAGCAAATGAAATCCAAACTAAAACTAGAACAACAACGAACCATGATAAAACGATGGCAAGAAAAGCCCCTTCATGGCAAATACTGGGCTAAACTAAATCCAAAAGAAATAGACAGAGAAAAAGGTCAGCAATGATTGAGAAGCTCAGGACTCAAAGCAGAGACTGAAGGATTTTTAATTGCAATACAAGACCAAAGCCTCCCCACCAGAAATTACCAAAAACATATAATGAAAAAGAAACATAACAAGTAACTGCAGAATATGTGGAGAAGGACAAGAAACAATAAATCATATTATCTCTGGCTGCCCAGTACTGGCTAACAAGGAATATATTCACAGATACGACGGAGTTGGGACCTACATACACCGGAAGCTATGCCAACACTATGGAATAATAACAGAAAAAAGATGGTATAGGCACACGCCAGAAAAGGTCACAGAAAACGAGAAAGCAACCATACGCTGATAGAGAAATTAAGGCCAATAGGCCAGATATAGTTCTCAGAGATGATGAAGAAAAAAATGCTTTCTAATAGATGTATCAATACCAGCAGATGACAACGTTTCTCTAAAAGCTTTCAAAATACAAAGACCTGGAAAAAGAGGTAACTCGAATGTGGAATCTAAAAACAGAAACAATTCCTATCATAGTGGACGCATTAGGTATGATAAAAAAATATTCAGACAAATACATAACAAAAACACCAGGACTTACAAATATATATATAACATACAGAAAATTGCACTACTGGGCACTGCACACCTCCTACGCAATCATAAGAGCATCACAGCAAACCACGGCACATACCCAAGGCGCACAGAGCTGCGCTCGGTAGTGAAGTGAAATCACGTTATAAAAATAAGACTACTGAATATAATAATAATAATAATAATAATAATAATAATAATAATAATAATAATAATAATAATAATAATAATAATCATGGTTTCAAATTTTGCAGCCAGTTGCCGATTACAGTAAGAGGTTAGTAAACGGAAATGACCAGATGGGCTACGTAATATGCAAAAAAGGTGAGATGTTCACTATGAATGTTTATTAGTGGGACATGACTAACTGCAGGCATGTATTGAGATGACAAAATATATGAAATTGTTATGGGTTACAAAAACAGAAAATTACGGATTCTCTCGAGTATTTGAAGGATTTTGAGGAACAAATCGACCCCAGTGCTTTCTTAAAATCTGGTATCTTTTCTATCATCATTTATTGCCAAGCTGCTAAGCGACATGGATTGAAACATGCACATCTTTTGACAAACACAAAAGCAAGCACACACACACGCAAACGTGTAGATAGATAGATTTATGTATGTATGTATGTATGTATGTATGTATGTATGTATGTATGTATGTATCTATCTATCTATCTATCTATCTATCTATCTATTTCTCTCTCTCTCTCTCTCTCTCTCTCCCTCTCTCTCTCTCCTCTCTCTCTCTCTCTCTATATATATATATATATATATATATATATATATATGTCCTCCTTGTAAGAGCGGGTGTATTCGTGCCATGAAGTTTGCCCGATGGCGTTTATACTCCCATATTTATTAACGGTTATTTTTAATACTTTTCTCGCTGGATTCCGTGTTCCTTTCTCTTTTTGCATATGTGATTTTATTTTTGATCTACATAAACGAAGATATTACCTCCGTCTGTCTGCTTTTCTTTCTTCAAAACGAGAAGTTACTGCGAAGAACTATTATTTTAACGAGTTGTATTTATTTATCACCCGACGAGATACATCTGCACCGCCGGGTGCTCCTGAAACAGCTGTTGAGTGTCCCGCCCATGAGGAATCGATGCTAGATGTGTTGAAACAATTGATTAATAATAAATTCTCGTATATTCCTTCCGTCTTTCATTTGCCACATATATTCAATTTTCACCGACCAAATCCACTCACAGCTTTGATCGCTCCAAAGCGAGAGTAGAAAACACTTGTCCACGGTACTACGCAGTATGACTGAATCAGAACTATGTGGTTGGGAACGAAATTTCTTACAAGACAGCCATACGCTGTGTATTTGTTATGCAAAGGAAGATATAACTCTATTGTAACTATTTAAGTTGCTTTATATTTTTCTCTCCCACCGTCTCTATGTTTGTATATTTGCGTGCGTTTTTCCATATGCGAATGTGGAAAAATACGTCTTTGTGTCGTTCATGCTCATTTAACACATTTTTAATCTCTCCCTCTCTCGCCCTATCTCTTACCCCACCTCTCTCTCTCTCTCTCTGTATGTGAATAGGGGACGGGTTTATGTGTGTTGAATCTACTTAATATATGTAATATTTCTCTCTCCCTCTCTCTCTCTCTCCTCTCTCTCTCTCTCTACATTTTTATGCTTCTGCGAGCGCACATGGATGTGCATGCAGTGTACATGTGCATGTACGTCTTGTGCATGTACGTGCATATTTGCCAAAAGTGCCCCCAAAAAAATGTCACCAAAGAAAATCCTCATCAAAAGTAGTTTAGTAGTACCTAGACATCTATGCTGACTGACACCCTAACAGCTGCGCCCGGACCGCCAATCTCATTTTTATGCAAACCCTAAACAACGAAACGAAAGGTCGATTTTTGAGCAGGATTTGAACCCAGAGTACCTAGGTAAATAATCGAATATGTTTTTCCTACAGCTCTATTGCTTCTGCTATCTAATAATTATTTCTAACAATCAGTTATGGCCATAAATTTGTGGGCTTTTATCTTTTTATTTTCTTTTTATTTGGACAACAGCCATATAGGGAATCAATTACATCATATCCATCGACGCTGGAGAGATGAAAGTAAAGGTTAATCCCGGTGAGATTTGGACCCTGAACGAAGCGGGACGGAATTGGATACTTCGCATTTAGTTCGAAACTGGACTATTTAGGCTATTCATTTCTCCCATAACCATAATCCGTTGTTGTTGTTGTTAGTATTATTATTATTATTATAATTTTATTGCTGTTCCTAACAATAACAACAACATAAAAGATCTATAGCGTTGTACCAGTAATGGAAAGTACTTGAAAATATTTCCTCCCAACTGGATATTGAAAACAAGCAATAGAAGAATGCTTCCAATTATGGGCAAACGTGGTTCTCAAACATACTATGACAAAATAGGAAGAAGAAAAACATGTATAAAATCATATGGAAAAAGAAAAACGAATGAAGGCTTCAAAGAAAAGTGAGTTAATGAGGCTATTTTTAAATATTACTAACTTGCTTGCTCGCATAACACTTGCATGTGTGATGCATTACATTCCGATTTTTTTCGCGTTTGGATTTTGGTTTGAAGTTTCAAATTGATAAAATTAATGAAAACAAATAAACATTGATTGGAAATACTTAACGTCTGAGATTTAAATATACACTTCATAAAGAAGAAAAAATATTTTACGAAACATATTACGCACAAAGAAATACATCATTATGTGTCATCTACTCAGCATATTGTGTATCAAGTATATCCATTCGGATTCTTTTTCCCGCCATTCTTACACTTTTAGTATATCATAGTGTAGTACAGATCTTAATGTTATCAAACCCGGTCTTCCTTTAGAGCGTTTATCGTTTATCTTTTGTTTTAGTATTACTTTTAAAATACCCTGTGTTCTTAATGTCTAACCAAAATATTTTGGCTTCCTTTTTTAATAGCTGAGAGTACTTATCTTTTTGCATATGCTGGTAGCAGTTCACTAGTTTTAAACTTCTTGTAACTGTGTGGTGAGAAGCTCACCACATGGCTCCGAGTTCAGTCCCACTGCGTGGCACCTTGGGCAAGCGTCTTCTACTATAGAGCCTCGGGCCGAACAAAGCCTTGTGAATTGATTTGGTAAAAAGAAACGAAAAGAACCCAGTCGTATATATATATATATATATATATATATATATATATATATATATATATAATATATATATATATACGACTGGGTTCTTTTCGTTTATATATATATGTGTGTCTGTGTGCGTGTGTGTGTATGACTTTATATCTATGTTTGTCCCCTCACCATTGCTTGACAACCGATGTTGGTATATTTACATCTCCGTAACGTAGCGCATCGGCATAAGAAGCTGGTAAAATAAGTACTAGACTTACAAAGAATAAGTCTTGGGGTCGATTTTTATCGACTAAACCCTTTAAGGCGGTGCTCCAGGATGACTGCAGTAAAAATGATTGAAACAAATAAAAGAATATCCATATTGCAAAAGCTCTTATTTTGTAAGATAATGTTTTCATGAATGTCCATATCTCAGAGATATATTATAGTGTGGACTATATATAACATTCACACAGCCATTTTCGTTTTTATATGTTTATATGTGGTGTCAAAGCTTGCGACGTTTTTTCAAATGTTTTCTTTGTAATTGCTATTGTTCGTCTAATATCAGTTTCACTTTTATTATTTTCAGACTGCATAAAACCAATCCAGACCATGATCGAAATTTGTTCTATTGGTGTTATATTTACGGTTATATTGGCATCAGGACGTTTTACTATAATTTTCGTCGTTTTAGCATATACTTACATTCGATTTGGTTCTCTCTTTTCATTGACTACGTTGGCCAATTGCTGCAATTCGTTTGTGCTCAGTGTTAATAATGCGGTATCATTTATAAACTAGTTCTTGTTAAGACTGACTCGCCCAATTATAATTCCAGACATTTCTTCAACATCTCAGAATATTTAGGCGTATAATTTGAAGAGACACGAAGATAACACGCATACTTGTCTCTTTTCTTTATTTTAAACTCTGATGTTCTGTTCTTAAATGAAAATGTCCAGACGCCACCAAATCTAGACATAAAAAGTATATTTAACACGCATATCCTAATTAGTCTGGAAATTGAATGTAATGAGGCTGGTAATAACCCTATAAACGGTGCAGTACTAATGCCACAAAGTCTTATCCTAATGCATGAAAATGAACTTGGAAAAAAAAAGAACATAAACATAAAAACTCCAGATACGCTCCATGAGCAGGCAGAAGTATAAGCACCTATTTAAGAAGCCTTTCTAATTATAAGCAAAGTAAGCACAATTTATTAAACAAGGTATTCATAATAGTAAATCTATAAAAAAAGAAACAAAACAGCAACAATTTTCTTTCAAACACCGCAGATTTAAACATCAACATATAACTACTGCATAAATTTAATTCATATTACCTAATTTGTAGAACCGAGACACCATCTCTGAAATAGGCAGTTTTCCGATCAAAGTCGTTAACTGTTCTAACCTAGATAGGCACAAAAGTGACCTAAAGTTTTCAGGTTCAAACTCATGGTCTCGTGACATTAACATATACTACTGTCATACACTCAAATACACACGCACACAGACTCACACACACACGAATGCACACATATACGTGTCTATGTGTGTGTTGCGAATGCACATATATGCGTGGTGCACACGCGCATGTACGTTTAGTCACGAGGTTGTATTGGCAAAAATCTTTTATTGAAAAAACTTTTTCAGAGAAGACGACACGCACTTAAGAGAAAATGTATTGTGTATTGAGGCCAGGTCATTACATTCAGTTTCATTATTTTAATTACTGATAGAAATCATCAGAAGGTGATTAGTGATAAAAGCTATGACGTGGCAGGTTTATATATATATATATATATATATGTACATGTGTGTGTGTGTGTGCTAAATAAAAGTAGACAACAAAAGCAAGGCAATGTGAAATTTCTAGGACATTTATAAAAAGAAAAGTAGTCTCACAGCTGTTTCAGGGATATGGGGGATATTCCTTCATTAGAGACGATGAGAAAGTTAAATAGATGGAAATAGTAGAGTTCAATATGAGAAGTTATTTTTGGAAAGGGAGAGATATAGAAAATAAAAAGGGAAACAAGAGAATAAAAACAAAAAAGAAATGTCTTGAATGTTACAGTTTCAGCTCCATTATCCACCGAAAGTGTTGTGTAGAAAAGCTTCTTGTTCTTTCGTTTTCTCTTCCTCTGCCTTTTTTTCTTTCTTTCGTATTTCCTCCCCTATTCCTTTTGACCAATACCATTCTCCTCCCTCTAACTTACATATCTCTTCTCTTCTATCTATCTACATACATGTACCAGTACTTTCTCAAAATGTTATTCACATTACAAGAGCCATTGGATGAACAGCACGTGGAATTAATGTCTCCAAACTATCCATTTGTAATACTAAAATATGAACTCCTATCGGAATTTACATACCATGGACGAGAAGCTATTCTACCCATCCTACAAAACACTTTTCTTGGATAATGGAACTACAACTGTGACATCCAACATATATTTATATTTTTTCTCTTATTTCTCTTTATACGCCTATATCTATCCCCTTCAAAAAAAACCCTCTTATATTGAACTCTACTATGTCCCTCTATTTAACTCTTTCATATCGTCTCTGATAAAGGGATATCCCTCATATCCCCCAAAACAGCGGTAAGACTACCTTTCTCTTAATACATATCCTAGAAATTTCCCACTCTCTTGGCTTTATTGACTCATTTTATTTAACATATACATGCGACCCGCATTAGACTCCTAACTCTTACTATTATCGAACCGGTAGTCTTACTATGGTCCTTCCACCGTATCACTTACATAGCTTTACCTGCCATTTTGGGTCTTCTGGTTACCAAAACCTCACAGACACATATATAAATATATATGTATGTATTTATTTATATGTATATTTATTTATATATATACGTATATTTATATGTATATTTATTTATATATATACGTATGTGTGTGTGTGTGTGAGTATATATATATATATATATATATATATATATATTATATATATATATATATATATATATAGTCCAAAAATAAAGACAATACAAAGATGAGATGAAGTAACAACAATTGGGATTTGTTTAGTGAAATGGTCAAGGCATTTCAGCATGCTTTGACTGTCTAACTCAAACACCTTTGTCTCCCTCTCTTATTCTCTCTTCAGCTTTCTTTTCTATAGATGGACGTAGGTTCGAAACGTTAAAGACTCCTCCCATGTTTCCTGAGCATCAACCAAATACACCCTATTTGTTTTTTTTTTTTTGTCACCTCGTCTCTGTGTTCTTTATGTTCGGTCAATATCATACGCTCACGTGATCGCCCCAGGTTATCCTTCCTGGCTGAATCACCTCAGCCGCCGGACTCTCATGTATATTTGACCTAGTTCTTGAAATATTGCCACAACTCAAAGATTACCTTACCACTGCACGCCACACAAGATTGCCACTTGAACTTTATACCACTTAGACTACTATGTTTCTAGATCTTACTGTGCACTGTCATTATCTATGTATCTATCCATCTATCTATCTATCTATCTATCTATCTATCTATCTATCTATCTATCTATCTATCTATCTATCTATCTATCTATCTATCTATCTATCTATCTATCTATCTTTCCATTTACGATCCCTTTTGATCGAAAACCAAACCTCCTTCTTTTACTCCCAAAAGAAAAGCTCTACCTTGTAATTTTGTCCTGTCTGTGTGCAGCCCTGTGTGGCTAATAAAGAAACATCTATCTATCATCTATCTATCTATCTATCTATCTATCTATCTATCTATCTATCTATCTATCTATCTATCTATCTATCTATCTATCTATCTATCTATCTATCTATCTATCTATCTGCCTGTGTCTCAGTCTATAGATAGATACACGCATATATAAGAGAATGTACAGATGTTTTATTCCTAAAGTTATAAATCTGGAGCTAAAGAAGTGTTAAATTACAACAATTTATTGTTCTTCGGTAAACATGTTTCTTCCTTTCGTAACGTTTCAGTTTATGTTTGCGCAAGGCCCCTGCTTGACTATATAATTTAAATAAGAATAGGGACAACAACAGAGATAAATTGAATATCTAGCAGTCACAAAATATGAATGATACAGAAAGAGGGACCATGAAGTAGAAAAAGAAGAAAAAAACATTTTCAAAGATAAAACAAAAAAGGAACGAACACCTTGCAAGATCAGTAACAGCAATATAATATAAAATAACAATTTATAACATTATTAAAGAGATATCACATAAATAATAACTTGACAAACAAAATACTGTTATCTAAAAACATAATGGCAAATCGGTCACATTTTGTTTGCAGTAAACCATCTGATGATCAACAACGTGTCAATTTATATTTACGCAACGTCCAAGCTTGACTATTGAATTCAAAGAAGAAAAATATTTCAAGAGGAATATTGGAATGTATACGTAACCATTACCGTGTATATCTAGTCTTCAAATAGGTGTATATCTATTACAGGGAATTAAATAAAACTTACAAAAGCTTAAAGTAAATAAAAGCGCATGAATTACCTTCATTTGTTTTTTCTTTAAGGCACAACATTCAGAATTATTTTTACCTTATCTTCGGTATCTTCAGAATATTCTGAGTGCTGCGAACCGAAACAAAACGTGTGTATATGCAGAATTAAGGAATGGAGGGTAATCTACTGCCATGATTCTTCCATTCTACTCTGCGGTCCAGAGCTTAGTTTTGTAGTTATTTGAAAATAAATTTAATACTGAGCAAAACCGAAAATAGAAGCGGTAAAAAGAAATTTACATTTGTGTGCCCTGAGAACGAACGGAATAAGTACTTTCTATGCTTCTATCCAGTTTAAATGGTTGTTCAGCTGATTTACATCTCTTTGAAAACTATACACAGCTTTGACTATGATTGGTTTTAAATTTTGGCACAAGGACAGTAATTTTAGGGGAGAGGTAAACCGGTTACATCGGCCCCAGTGCTCAGCTGGTGCTTATTTTATTGACCACGAAAGGATGAAAGGTAAAATCGACCTCGGTGGAATTTGAACTCAGAATTTAAAGACGAACGAAATGCTGCTAAGCATTTTGCCCGACGTTGTAACGATTCTGCCAAGCTCGCCACCTTACAGTTTTGGTTATGATATTGACAAAAGCTATGCGTAGATGAAAAGTTATTTCTTCAATTGAAATTATTCTTGAATTCAAAGGCCTAATAATGCAGATATTGTACAGAACTGTTCTGAAGAGACTCGAGAGGGAGTAACGTATGTATATAGAGGAAAAAGAATAACTTACTTAAAGAGAATTTATCGCTTAATTTTATGTTAATATATTATGGAATATATTCAACGAT
>NC_043003.1:86130540-86170540 GCF_006345805.1 Octopus sinensis
CCACGAAGGATGAAGTGGCGACTCATGAGTTGTGATATAGTTGTTTGGCCAAAGAGATCGATAGAATAAGTACTAGACTTATAAAGAATAAGCCCTGGGGTAGATTTCTTCATCTAAAACCCTTTAAGGCGGTGCTCCAGCATGACCGCAGTGAAATGACTAAAAGAGTAAATATGTGTGTGTGTGAGAGAAAGAGAGAAAGAGAGAGAGAGAGAGAGTGTGTGTGTGTGTGTGTGTGTGTGTGTGTGTGTGTGTGTGTGTGTGTTGATAAGAGTTCTGCTTTGAGCAGAACTTTAATTCCTTTTAAATATATGTATGAATTTAGAAAAATTTGTTCCGGCGTAAACCTACGGCAATATTTACAAGCATTATTTAAACAAGTATTATTTCATTGCTGGATAGGAATTAGAATGTGGAATAAGTATTCCTTTTAAAATAGACTACAAACGGGAAAGTTTCAACTGAAATTATATGTTTTGAATGTCACGCTGTAACAAAACTAAAACCCAACTTTGATTTGAAAAGAATAAAGGCAATTAACATAAATAGTTTGAAATATATGCGTTCAAGATCAAACAGAAGGAGTTATCAGCGATATGATCGCAGGCCCTTGTTCTTTGATAATGAAATTATAAATGATTATTTCAATAATTGCTTTATATCAACCAAAATCAGTCTTTAATAATATTGTCTTGAACATTATTTTTTGTAACAATTGTTATTTCAAATTGCAGAACGGTAGATTTAAAACGAATATTGCATTGCATGCAATATGCGTAAAGAAAACAAAAAGAAAATTACTTACATCTGTTTCAGGCTTGTTAAATTTGCAAATGTGAAATTAAGCAGTTCACTGATTCGATTTCTTGCTAATGACCTAAAAAAAAAATAACAGATAAATAAATTTAATTTTCGTATTTCAAACATTTTGATATTAGATTGCCATTCTACAAAAATATTTATTCAAAATTTCCATTTTTATTATCATAATCAACAATTACATTTTGTTTAATTATATTCCTTGCTAAAATTCAATCAAACTTAGAGCAATTGTTTGTTAAACTGTTTTCGAGTCAGAGAATCGATTTGATAGAAAAATGATGAGATTCATGATAAGAAATTAAAAATCCATATTTTAGAATAAAATAATATATGAACTTAAAACGTTTATCATTGTAATATCTTAGATTTATATTATAGTAATTAGAAGATATACGTTCCAATAAGTTAGATAAATTTCGCACGTACACACACAAAAACACATAATAACTATATGAGTGGTTGTATGTACGTGTGTATATATATATATATATAATATATATATATATAATATATATAATATATATATATATATATATATATATATTGTGTGTGTGTGTGTGTGTGTGTGTGTGAATATATATATATATACGTGTATATATGTATGTATATTCTTCCTTGTGCCTGTGAAATCATGTATCCCTGCCGTAAGGCCTTACTTCCACACACGCCAGCGATGGACCTGATTGAGTTGGCAGGATGATTGTCAATCATGACCTTGGTCTCACCAAAACATTTAGGAGTTCTTTTCTCATCAGAATGATCAGAGTTAGTTATCCGAGCTGCCATGCCTTCGTAATCACCATTAGATTCATCCAACTCTTTCCGAACCCTCTGTATTGTCCTCAGGTTGACACCCAAACACCCTGAAATGTTCGTATTGGAGCTTCTGGTGCCAATGCCAAGCAGTACAGCATGTCGTTTCGAAATTCCTGGCTGAGTAAATTGCATGATGGTGCTGTTTTTCTCACAGGCGGTGCGCAACTAACGCTACTGCACTGTTTAGTTGACAAAATCAAAACAACGTGTATGCGCAAAATTAAAAATATAAACTGACGACAATCGCACCCTGTATATATATAATATATATATATATATATATATGTGTGTGTGTGTGTGTAGGCGCAATGGCCTAGTGGTTAGGGCAGCGGACTCGCGGTCGCAGGATCGCGGTTTCGATTCCCAGACCGGACGTTGTGAGTGTTTATTGAGCAAAAACACCTAAAAAAGCTCCACGAGGCTCCGGCAGGGGGTGGTGATCTCTGCTGTACTCTTTCACCACTCTTTCTCCCACTCTTTCTTCTGTCGGCCTGCTCATTCGAAGGCTAAAACAATGCGAACGCATTGTGACCAGCGATATGTAACTACATCTGATGGTCTAGTCGGTCACGTGATCACGTGATATATATATATATATATATATATATATATGTATATACATGTGTATATATATATGTATATACATGTATATATGTATATATATATATATATATATATATATATATATATATACATGTATATACATACATACATACATATATATATAGAGAGAGACATATATATTTATGCATGTATGTATATATATGTATGTATAGATATATACGAGGGATGTATGATAAGTCTTGAGCCTCAACAAAACAAAACATGGTATACGACTTTTGATAATTTATTTTTCAACATAGTCCCCCTCGATGGTTGAACACTTTCTCCAGCGGTGCTAATGCACGATTATCCAGACGTAAAATAACTCTTTTGTTTGAGACTCCAAGGAACATCCTACAGTATCCATGACGTCATTGTCACTGGCAAAATGGCGACCAGCCAGGGCTTTTTTCATTTTGGGGAATTGATGTAAGTTCGAAGGAGCTAAGTCTGGCGAATAAGGCTGATGGGGAACAAGTTCGCATCCACAATCACGAATTGTTGCCATGGCAACCACTGAGGTGTGGGCTGGAGTATTGTCGTGATGAAATAGGACTCTTCTGGTGAGCATTCCCAGCCTGTTTTCTTTGATTGCTTCTCGGAGGCATTTCAGTGGCTGAGAGTAATACAGCCTTGTCACGGTGTGACCCTTTTCAAGGTAATCGATCAGCAAGTTACCTTGACAATCCTTCAATATAGACGCCATGACCTTGCCAGCTGAAGGAATGACATTGCCCACCTTTGGGGTAGGAGAAGATGTGTCTTTTCATTGTCTTGGTTGTTCTTTGGTTTCAGGCTGGTAGTGATGAAGCTATCTTTCGTTCACAGTAATGAAACGAGCATGAAAATTCTCTTAATCGGCTTCAAACAGTTCTAGATTGCTCGTGGACAAAGTGCACCAGGTGCGTTTCTGTTCAGGAATCAAAATGCGAGGGACCCGCCTTGCGGAAACCTTTGAGAACCCAAGTTCTTTTGTCGCAATGTTGTCTGCTCTTTCAATTGAGATGCCCAGTCTTTCGGCATCCAAAAGGTAGAGTATGTAGTAGAAACACCCAGAATATATGCATATAGTTAGCTTATACACACACACACACTCTCTGTCTATCTCTCTCACTTACACACACACATAAATAAAAATACATATACACATACCTAGCTTGAATGATGAACTTATTGATGAACAGGCAACAGAGACAGGCAGATATACAGACAGAGATAGATAAAGAGATAAGTTGATGGACAGATTTATGGATAAATATGTATAGAATTTTCTCGGTGGCCTAATGAAATGGCAGGACACAATTAGGTTGAAGAAATATATACGATTATATTGACAACAGAACAGAACTTACAGAGATTTCAGATTGGACAAGTTTGAGAAGGCAAACGGTGGGATCTTTTCAATATGGTTTGTAGCAAGTGATCTGCAAAAAAGTAGATAAGTATATAAAATTCAATATACAAAGATTAATTTGATTTTCTCAGTGATTTATTATGCTTTTCGTATGATAAACTATTCAATTTTAACATTGACTAATACTCCTTCAAAGCTTCGATGATTCTTACGACATCATCATTTTGTCATGTCTGTTTTTCTCTCTCTCTTTCTCCCTCATAGTAATGCGTATACACTTCCAGTGCAGAAAAGTAAATTAATAAATTTCAGAGTGACTAGAACATAAGCATTCAATAATATATACTCTCACACATAAATATCCGTAGATATTAAGAATCCAAAAATTTCCTTGTTGATTGTATCTAATAAAATTTTCTTCAGTTTTTCAATTTTTACTACTTCATCCTTGGTTTCGTTTCATATCCTCAAAGGTATTCTACATGTTCTAATCTCAAAACCTAATAAATTGATAACGGATATTCATGTTTCTTTATGCTGGTATATTTGATATTTAAAAAAAAAAACTTCCGTCTAGCTCAATCTTTCTTTTGTCATTGGATTCACATTTCCAATTTCTTTTTCTGCTTGCATATATCACAAATATATTAGCTTTGGTATTGGTTCGCCTTATTAATCCACAGCTGTAATATTTATTTTGAGAAACTGCAATTTCTTGCAACTAGTATTGTCTCTTTCGCATTCATTTCCATTTCGTAAGTTTATCCTTTTTTCATCTATCTGTTGTTGCAATGTTTTTTATACGATATTCACCAGGAGTAAATAAGATAATATCCTGTTTTTGATGTCCATTCTTCCTATTAACAATCTTAGTATGTGTTCTATTTCTTTGAAGAACTCAGCGTATAATTTAATTAGGCTTCTAACCTAGATAGTTCTTAATCTTAAATTTCTAGGTTCTTTTCCATTCGCTTCTTACCAATGGTGTTCGCTTGCTATTGATTGATCAGATTTCGATAGATAGACGTTTAATCACTTCTACATGTGTGTGTGTGTGTGTGTGTGTGTGTGTGTGCGTATGAATGTGTGTTTCGTGCATGTGTATGTATGTTTGCATGCATGTATGTATGTCATTATTCAGTTTTATTTCAAGAGTTCTTGCCAATAGAAAAAGAGCCGGTTTCTAACCTAGATCCAAGGCTTCTTCATTAGAATTTCAGCATCAACAACAAGGTACTTTTGTACGTACATACGTACGTATGTACGTATGCATGCATATGTGTACGTACGTATGTATGCATATGTACAAATTTGTATGTTTTGTTTTATGTATATATTCTCATGCATATAGTTGCATATATAGAATGCTTATACATATATTTAAATGATAAACTTCTGTAATGTTTTACAGAGTTTTTACAGTTCCAGTGTTGGATTGGATCTGTACTCTTCGAATTAAATTTCTCCTTTGTGGCTTTGAGTAGCCTAATTTCTCAAGATTGGTAATTAGGCAGTGTTACATATCCTAGAGCCCCAATAATTTCAGGTATAAACTTAAACTTGTAATCTGGATAGAGTAACCGCAGATTTCTCAATAGTTCAACGCAGGTATTCTCTTTTTCACTGACCTTCAGCTTTATGTTAACATCCGGCAGTCAACTAATTTCCACAACTGTACACAGTTTCTCTTCTCTATCTCAAATCATTATATCAGTTCTGTTGTGCTTACATTTAACGAGGTTTTGACTGGGACATGCCACTAGTGCTCCTTTTTATTATGAGTGGCTATGGCTTCTACCATACTGTAAGTTCTTATTTCTTTGTTCTCGGGGTTATCGTTCCGGCGGATTTCATTATAGAGTGTCTTAGTTACAACATCATTTTTCATCGTTAAATAAAACCGTGATGACATTTTCAGACAACTGCTTTTAGTGTAGGTGATATCTTCGGTGTCAACTCTACATCAGTTGTCACATTTTACTGTTTTTCTTGCGTCTCTATCTCTTTTGTATATCAGGTATTTGGTTGATATTTCGTGTTCCTTCCAAGTGGTAGTTAGTAATCCGGTGGTTAGAACATGGTAGACCGCTTTAATGAACAATGTTACTATGATCTCGCAGCTTTCTAACACATCCTTGCATAGTCTTCTGCTCACATAGGTTCATCCTTTCATCTGATAAGTTGCGGTAGAGTCGTGAGGCTTTTTTGGGCATGTATTTAAGGTTTTCGTACAAATAATGCTGTTCAAGGAGCTGCCTTCCGCGTCTTAAAATAATTATCAGCCTCATTTATGAGAACTTGGTCAAGGGATGCACTTTGTCAAAAAGATGTTGCCAAAGGGATATGATACAGCATTCAAAGGCATTTTGTAACGGTGTTAAGCCTCTGCCGCCTTCTTTTCGTTTTAGGTAGAGGCGATCTACGTCATGTATGTATATATGTATGTAAGTATAAGCGTATATATGCATAATAAAAACATACATACATACAACATACATGTGTGCATATATATATATATATATATATATATATATATAATATATATATATATATATATATATATAATATATATATATATATATATATATATATAATATATATATATATATATATATATATATATATATAGGTTATAAAATGAGATAGGGGTTGAAAATTCAACCCACCATGGGATAACATATATCCAATATACTGCTAGATAGGTACCCAACAAGACTAATACATAGATGTTAAAAATTGCCAAACAATCAGTTCATCTATTGTATTATATGGGTAAAGGTAATAATATTACCGTAAATTAATACTACAAAATTAGAAAATGGAGAAACATACTTAAATCAATAAAACATCAACTATCAGATGATACCCAATCAATATTTTATTACACCATTACATATCAGTAAAGGCATTATACAAAATATACAGTAAATGTAAATAGACAAAGAGATATAAGTATAACATTTCAAATATAATATGTAATTAAATCATAACTGACAGCTGTTTCGGCAGCAAGGGCAGTCATACCTCATTTAACCTATAAGCCATAAAGGCAGGTATAAATGAGGCATTAACAAGGATGCCCCACGGCCTCTTCAGAGAATTAAATTTGTTATAATTGTGAAAAAATTATTTTTCCATATACATATAAATATAAAAATATAAAAATGTAAAATATAAAAACTTATGCATAAACTTCATAATGCTACACTTATATAATATAATACTCATAGGTACAATAATGCAAGGTAAACAAAACAAAATAAAACAAAATATATATCAGTGTATATATTAATATTAATAAGCACAGTTATTATACATATTTGGCTAATAGTTTTAAAAAAACTAACACATAGGGAGATGAAAAATAATAATTAAAACCATGGTTCAGTTCATAAAATTATAAAGCTATAAAAGTCAATAAAAATTACTATTAATATTAATAATAATAATAATAATAATAATAATAATAATAATAATAATAATAATAATAATAATAATAGATACAGTTATGTTAGCACCAAGTCCATCCTTTCAAGATCGAAATAACTATGAGTTTAGAAATTCTGACCACTAGGTAATGATTATTTAGATTAATTCGATTGGCTAGTAGTTTGAAATTTAAATCACAAAAGAAATTTTACGGTTAGTTAGTCAAGGAACGCCAATATTCACACGCGCATCCACAGATCCATCGTACATACATACATAATTATATGTATACACACACACATACACTTATACACATACATAACCACAAGCAACAACTAGCACATAGATAAACAAAAAAGGGGAGCAACTATGCTGCCATTTAGTCTTTCAAAATTATAACTATGCCTCAAATAACAGAAAAGATCTACTCATGCATTTCCATAAAATATTTATTTTAAAGAAATATATATTCTTAAATAACAGTATGTTACGATGTCAGATACTATATCATAGGGTAACTTAAAATTTATAACACCGGTTTATTGCATAGTAAACATACCGGTTATTAGATTTACCGTAAGTTTGTTATGATTCCAAGTACGCTAAGTTATAAAATATATATTAATTTATATATTATAAATATATCTCTTTTTTACTTAATAAATTCAATGCCATAATATACCAGATTAGGCATTAAATAATATCAACATGGGGAAGTACTAATGCAATCGTATATAAGAACATCACAGCAATTTTTAAAAATATATATATTATAAATACTTAAGATAAAATGTGATAAACTAAATAAGAAGGAATAATTACGGTTACACACATATTATAAGTACAAACCAGTATATATGTATTCACATATTATTAAAATTAAAATAAATGATAGATATGTATGTATAAAACTACACTTGTATAAGTAAGTAAGTAAAAAATAAATAGATAACAAATTAGATGACTTGATATGTATGTATAAATTTACACTTAAATAAGCAAATAAATAAATAATTAGAAGACTAAATGCAGAGATAGATACCATTACAATAAAATAAAAAATAAAGTGAATATATATATTATATTGATGAAAGTTAACATGTATGGAAGGATAATTTAAAGTACAGATCCAGAAGACAATAGATATAAACTAAATATATAAGGCTGGTAATATTTATAAAGCCAAATGTTTGTAAATGAAAAAGTTTTATTAGTAAATAGCATAAGATACAAATTAAGGTGAGTACAAAGGAAGACCAAATATACAATATAAACCTGCCAAATAAACACATACAAAAAACCTAGATTCTCAACCTAAACAAACCAAACTCATAAAAGGCTCACATATATTACATATTACACAATAGCATTACATTATCTAGAGCTAGGTATCTAACCAAGATATACATATACACTATGCAATATTATAAAACTTCAAAAATCACATATTACAAGGCAAATACCAAAATGAATATGTTATTTCATGTCATATTGCATTTCCCTTAAAAACAAGACAAAAACCCACATATAAAAACAAGAAACAATTAATACTAGACACATCCATTAGTATTATACAAATGTAGCTATAAAATTATAAAATTATAAATTTATAAGTTGCATACTTTAGAATTATAGAAGACCACTGGTATAGTTAGTTATAGAAGGGAGTTAAAAAATTATTAATAGTAGAAGTGCTAAGTTCTATTTGAATCTAGAAAAGGTGAACGGTAGTCTATAAATGCAAAAAAAGTTTTTTTCATTTATGTTGTTAATAATTTGCCTACCCGCTTTAATAATGAAAAAAATTTCATTAATACATAGAGAGCATTTTTTATTTTTTCCATTAGTATTTTCCAGTTTAATCTAAAATCTAAGTTCTTACTTTTAAGTTCCCAGATGTATGCACTTAGCCCTGTGGAGTACATTCTATTTTTATTTCTAAAAGTATATCTGTGATAATTCAATCTCTGTTTTATGCTATTCATAGTTGCCCCGATGTACACCCTAGTACTCAATTGTGTATCTACAGTGCATTGGTAAACTACCTCCTTCCTGAGGCATTGATTACCAAACACACATTTATTTCTGTTTCTGAAATTACAAAGATTAACAGAATGAGGTAATCTAAGATTGGTCCCCACCCCTGTACCACCATTCACATTATAAGTGTTACAATTGTTATCATCATCCAAACCCAAAATCAACGAATGAGTTAATTTCACATTATTGGCTATATTCCTATCACTAGTACTAGTATTAGTAGTAGTAGTATCATCTATTACATTTATATTATCCCTAGCAGGTACGGTGCACTCATAATTAGTAAGGGGGTTGTTCACATTAGTTCCAAGAAAGTTTCTATTCCTATTATTATTAAAGAGGGGCAAATTTCTATTGTCTAAATTCAATTTTCTATTCTTATAGAAGTAATCCAGTTTCCTGTTATTAAAAGAGGAGATAATGGTGGCTAGATTATGAGTAATGCTATATCCCACTCTAACAGTACTGTTGTTAATTAAAGGACTAAATTTATTCTTATCCTTACCAAAATGCCTAAATATAACATTATGCAAAGCTCTCACTATGTTTGTTTTAATCTGCATTGCATATGGGATAATCAGCCAGAGTGTATCCTTATCAGAATTAGGATTGCCTATCGAATTATTGTTATTTGTAAAAATCCTATTCCTAGACCAACCCATAAGTTTACTATTCTTACCACTGTCATTGTTATATCTATCTATATCAATATTCTCATGATTATTACGCAAGTAAACTTTACCATTATCATGTCTGCCATAAGTTTTAATATGTATATTATTATTAATATTACTACTATTACCCGTTTGCTCAGATCTATTTAAGCTACCGTTCACCTTTCCGAGGTTAACATCACCTCTACTATTATTATAGGTGTTATCATATATTCTATTTTTTCTATTCTTATGTTTATTATTGTTTATCCTAAATCTATTGGTGTTGTTCCTAATAGTTCCACCTCCATTAGGAGGGTTCCCCTTAGGTATAAACCATATCTTACTTTTGTATCCTGCCTTAAGTAATGCTGTATTATATCTATCACAATGCTTGTTAAAAATTTCCTCGTTAGAGGATAAACTAGAAGTTCTCTGACTAATGCTACGCACTAGTGCATTTTTAATTTGAGGGGGGTGATTACTTGAACGGTTAATATATATTAGGTTAGAATTAGGTTTAATATAAGGTTCATGTAATCCATTAGTAATGTTACAATTAACATCTAAATAATTAGCAGAATAATTTTCACTTTCAATGATAATGGATAGGCCGAAACTTTTAAAAAATTTATTTATTCTTTTTTCAGAAGATCTAATCTCCTATTAGATGTATTCTTAACACAAAATAAGGCGTCATCCCTGTATAATCCACCTTTTAATTCAGGGAATTCCCTACTAAAGTTATCTAATAGATACATCCCAACTAGATCAGTCACTTCCGCCGAGTCCGGCGATCCCATTGTGATATCGAACAAGTTGGGTGTGTCCTTTCTAGCCCAAAGTTTATTATCAAACTCTATTAAAGTTTTCCTGGCTGTTAACATAACCTTAATCTCCCCCATACTTAATTTAGTGTGTTTTCTAGCAAAAATTAAAGACTTATTTAATATAATAGGGTTAAAACAATTAGCCAAATATGTATAATAACTGTGCTTATTAATATTAATATATACACTGATATATATTTTGTTTTATTTTGTTTTGTTTACCTTGCATTATTGTACCTATGAGTATTATATTATATAAGTGTAGCTTTATGAAGTTTATGCATAAGTTTTTATATTTTACATTTTTATATTTTTATATTTATATGTATATAGAAAAATAATTTTTTCACAATTATAACAAATTTAATTCTCTGAAGAGGCCGTGCGGCATCCTTGTTAATGCCTCATTTATACCTGCCTTTATGGCTTATAGGTTAAATGAGGTATGACTGCCCTTGCTGCCGAAACAGCTGTCAGTTATGATTTAATTGCATATTATATTTGAAATTTTATACTTATATCTCTTTACATAGTCTATTTACATTTACTGTATATTTTGTATAATGCCTTTACTGATATGTAATGGTGTAATAAAATATTGATTGGGTATCATCTCATAGTTGATGTTTTATTGATTTAAGTATGTTTCTCCATTTTCTAATTTTGTTATATATATATATATATATTATATATATATATATATATAATATATATATATATAAGCAGTAGTTGATATCCGAAAAGAAGCATACACTAAAGGATGAAGTAATATTTAGACGGTTATTTGTTATGGCCGGTCAGTGACTATTGGTTTCGACTATGACGAGTCACTTATACAGCTAAGCACTTTATAAATGCGAAACCAATGGTCAATCTCTGTACAGTCATGGCAAACAACCTTCTTAATGTGTGTGTATATATACATATATATATATATATTATATATATATATATATATATATGCATACGAGCGCGTATACATACATACGCACATGCGTACGTATGTACATACACACATACATACATACATACATACATACATACATACATACATACATACATACATACATACATACATACGCACATACATACATACGAACAATAGTAAAACATTAGTTCTGTGATATAGAGATAAAAATCTGATAATAGATTTTAGGGTATAGTTCTTGTGAGCAAGCGTCATAAATTCACTTTCTAGCCTCGGCCGTAGGGAGTTGAAATTTGATAGCGTTGTGATGAGTGGTCACTCTACATCCATCCATCGCTACAGGTTTATAACTTTATGTTTTATAGAGTGTATGTGCGTGCTTATACACACACATACATACATACATACATACATACATACATACATACATACATACATACATACATACATACATACATGCATACACAGGCGTATGTGCGTACATGCATACGTACATACATACACACATGTATGCATACATACACACATACATACGTACATATATATGACGAACTAACTGTTACTTTCTTAGATGCAGCACGGACTTTGTCAGTGAACAGGTCGCGGATTTTAGCGACGAAAATATTTTGACAAATTAAACTTAAATGTTGGAGTGAATCGAACGGCTTTTGTGTGTTTCTTAAATGGCTTATAAACACCTTCCACGCTGCAATTGTTTTCGTTTCAGCACACGATCTCAGATCAAATTACTTGCTATGCGAGTACATCTCCGTAATATATATATATCACCATCACCATCACGTGACCGACCAGTCCATCAGATGTAGTTACACATCGCTGGTCACAATGCGTTCGCATTGTTTTAGCCTTCGAATGACGCCACCCCGCTGGCTAAGCGAGCAGGCCAACAGAAGAAAGAGTGGGAGAAAGAGTGGTGAAAGAGTACAGCAGGGATCACCACCCCCTGCCGGAGCCTCGTGGAGCTTTTAGGTGTTTTGGCTCAATAAACACTCGCAACGCCCGGTCTGGGAATCGAAATCGCGATCCTACGACCGCGAGTCCGCTGCCCTAACCACTAGGCCATTGCGCCTCCACACACACACACACACACACACACACACACATATATATATATATATACATACGTATATGTTGTGTACAAAGAAGGAGAGAGTGAGGAAAAAGGTAGAGAGATGAATAAATATATATTATGGTTCTCATAAAGATAGTGCTATTCTGATTACCTCAATAGTATAAACTAATACGTGAGTTGGCGCTGAAAATCTCCGATTTTCCTGAATTGACCCCATCTGATTATCATTTGTTCCATAGTACGAAAAATAAAAACACCTAGTCGGAGACAAATATCGCAGTGATGATGACGTCATATCTGCTATTATGATTTTTTTTAACCAAGCGGATGAAAGCTTTTTCACCAATGGGATCCAAGCACTGTAGCTCCATGAGAGTTTATTGGTCAGCCTATGGACTTATACCTATAACGACCAATATAGTACTTAGTCTAAAGGTGCGGTAGACATGATGGGACATTGAAATAAATGTCAGACAATATTTGTAATCTCAGTATTATAGAGTTTACCTTTTCCTTTTCGGAATCGATAAAAGAATTAACAGTCATAACTTCAACAAAAGTAACCAACCCAACAGGGAGCTTCCAGGTGATCGCTTGACCTATTAGATGTTACAGTAATATATTCTCTAATTCCCTTGTACCGTCTTCTAAAGGGAAGGGCTCATTGAATACACAATTTAAAAAAAAAAAAATTCCTTCTCGAGCCATGCGTGGCTCATAAGGGTCGGTTTCCCGGTTTCTTGGCGTATAGGTTCCTCACCTGGACGGGACGCCGGTCCGTCGCAGGTGAGCTGTAAGTTGCAGGAGGAAAGAATGAGAGAAAGTTGTGGCGAAAGAGTCAGCAGAAGTTCGGCATTACCTTCTGCCGGAGCCGCGTGGAGCTTAGGTGCTTCGCTCATAAACACACACATCGTCCGGTCTGAGATTCGAACCCCCAATCCCTCGACCGCGTGTCCGCTGCTCTAACCACTAGGCCATGTGCCTCCACATTGAATAAACAATCATTTCAATCAGTTCATATAAGTTAGGGACATATTGATTGACACGTGGAAAACCATTTTCACCGAAGTTTGGCATGGAAAATTTGTCGCTTGAGGCAAAAAGTATAACACGCCTAATTCATTTTGGAACGCTCCTTATCTATTAATATTTCGAGCTTTTACAATATTAGATACAATGCGTGAATAACTCAGAAATGATACTTATACACTACTAGCCGTTTTGTGTTTTGTTAGACTTGCGATGGAAATTGCTGACTCATATTATATCCTTGGAAGGAATAGTAACACAGCTCTTTATAATATATTTCAATGTTCACAAAATGGTATGTTCATCATTGGAACGTCCTTGATTATAAGCTTGCTAAATCATGTTTGTACAGTGATGGTGGAAGTTAAACAAAATCGATAACAGTGTAAATAACGAAGCAACACATAATTGATTTTAGACATCCTCTATAAGTGTGCGGCTTTTTTGCTGGTGTTTACATTTCGTAGTGTTAGTAAATTCAGTGTTTCTTAAAACCCGCTATAATAAGATTTACCTTACGTTTGAAACTGTCTTCAGATACGCACTGTAATGTGTTTATATTATTAATTAACATTTCCCGAAATTTACACAAATCAGACTGACTAATTTCTTTCTGTTTGAATTTGTGCATACTATCAAGAGCTGTATGTTACTATCCCTTCTGATGACAGAATATGAGTCAGCGATCTCCCAATGAGAGTTTTACAAATTCCCAAACTAACGGATCGATTTATTGTTCTGCAAAAATTAACATGCAAGATATAATGTAGTGAAATATATATTATAACGGATTGATTTCTCATCCAACTTAACGTGTCTTATTTTCTAAGGCAGCCGAAAGTGTAAATGCACAAACAATTATGTCCCCATATCATAGTAGTTCGGAAAACGAGACTGATAGAATAAGTACTAGGCTTTAAAAAGAAATAAATCCCAGGCCGCAGTCATATGATTGAAACAGGTAAAATAAAAAAAAAAGAACACACACACACACACACACACACACATACATAGATACAATTTGGATTCAGACCTTGTAGTTTTCTTTATTGGTTACGAGGTGTAGTTTTACAACAAAAACCGATAGTATTACTGAAGATACATAGGATAAGACCATGAATATCCGAAGCGTATATATATATAAAGTGTAAACAAGAGAGATTGGATTGAGCAAATACGCTTTTTTGCTTATACAAATTTTCTTCACTCCCAGCAGATAGTTGACGAAATATTACAAAATATATTAAAAACATTAAATATATTACATTGTATTGATATTATTTCAGCAACACTGAGAAGCGAAGTCCACTTAGGCGTAAACGCAAAAACCATATCCCATAGAATATGTACTTCACGTTGATTCTATTAGAATTACTTCATTAGCATAACACAATAAAAAAAACGATCATTATATCGTTAACAGTTCAGCTGGTCAAGAGAATGGGAAATGAAGAAACAGTCTTCAATCGTCAGTGTTGCTGAAATAATCCTGATGTAATGTAATATATCTAATGTGTTCAATATATTATATAATAATATTTTGGTAAACATCTGTAAAGTGGAAACGAAACAGTTGTAATATTATGCAAAAAAGCGCATTCGCTCAATCTAGTCTCTCTTGTTTACACACGCACACATACTCACACAGATATATATATAAATATATATATATATATATATATATATATATATATATATATGTGTGTGTATATGTAGGTATGTATATATAAGCAAATATTCGATTGTATATCTGCACATTCTACTCATTATTTGCAATAAGACGTTGTTCTATAAATGTAAACACTTCATTATTTTTCTCGTCTTTTTTTTACCACTAGTATATTTTCCCGTATTTTTCTCTAAATCAAATACTTCTTCAATTCAATTTATTTCATTTTCCAGTACCTCCTACTCACTATGTCATATACGAATTTCTGTCTCTTCGTATGTCTTTCATTTTCTCCATCGTTCACTCATTTTATATACTACTAACCTTATCACATTTCCTCTTTAATTCTCTCTCTCTCTCTCTCTCTCTCTCTCTCTCTCTCTTTTTCTCTCTCGCTCTCTGTCCTCATTGTAGAAATTTATGTATGTTTCAATTTTGTATCTTTCCTCACACTTGCTCCATCTCTTCCTCTCACACTTATTTCTCACCTATTTTCATGTTTACTTATGTCTTACAAGCCACGGAACTCCCACAGTCAATATTTCACTTATGTATTTGTTTAATCTCCTATTTTATAATACTTCTCTCTTACTCTCTCTCTCTCTTCTCTCTCTCACTTACTCTCTCTCTCTCTCTTCTCTCTCTCACTTACTCTCTCTCTCTCTCTCTCTCTCTCTCTACCTTTTATCTTTGTCATGACAGCCTCTGGTCTCTTCATCCAGTGTGACAGAAAGAGGGAAATCAAGAAAGGAAAATAATTGATACCAAATTTCATGTATTTTATGAATTGAAAAAAAATGATGGCATTAATGATGCTTATGCTGTCGATGAAGATGATTAGAGTAATAATTATAATAATGAAGGTAGGTTTTGAGGATGAGGATGATGAAACAATGTGTTCAATTACTATCATGTAGATAATTCTGTTGCTGCTGTAAATGTTCAAGTCTCTCAAAGGAAAATTGTTTTAAAATTTAGGTATACAATCCTTGATTAGAAAAATTGTTGTTTCACTAATATTTATAGTATATACACCAACCGAGCTGAATCTCTATCGTTGCCTTGTTTTCACAGTTGTTCTTACCACAAGGAAGAAAAGGAAACTTTCGTAAAATATTGACAAATAAATGTGGTATCGTTATAAAAAAAAACCTAGTTAGAAAAAAGTTATACATTACTTAATGTATTCCCAATATAAGCTCTAGTAAAGAGACAAAATACTGGTATATTTTGTTAAAAAAGAAACATCTTTAGAAAAACGTAAACTATGTATTATATGATTTATATCCTAGGTCAACTCAAGTAAAGAATTATAACGTTGGTATCTGATATATTATAAAATTTACTGTGTGTGTGTGTGTGTTTCCTTTATGCACGGCCAAACCACTGGATCAATCTGTACCAAATTTGGCGCGAAGGTTTTTCATTAGTTGGGGAAGGTTCGGGGGGTCTCTAACTTTGGCCCTTGCCTATATAGGGGGCTATAGCTCCCACTATACGGTCCTTTCGATTTTTTTCAGCGGTATATTACCAAATTTGGCATGAAGATTTTATATTACTCGGGGAAGGGCCTTATAGGACCCTTGCGACTTTTTCCAGCGGAATAATATTGTTTAACTTTTGATAACGCTATAGTATTGTTTCACTAATATTCTTTCATTAATTGCTCTACTTTTATTCTTTCACTTTTGATAAGACTCTAATATTGTTTATACTATATACATACAACTGCTTAAAGAAATAGAGATTAATGTATATTTTTTTCTATGTTCATACATAATTTTTTGTTTACAATATTGAAAGATACCACCAAAGAAAAGTTGTAATCTCTCCAGAAACAATGATAAAGCAAGGAGGGTTGTAAAAAACCAAAGGCGAGCGTCTCAAAAGAGAAAGGAGATGGGAATTTCTCAAGATCAGCAAACGCATGCTGCAGCACGTCAAATGGAGTCTCAAGGGAGAAGGGAGATTAGACTTTCACAAGATCAGTAAATGCATGCTGCAGAACGTCAAATTCAATCTCAAGAAAGAAGCGAAATGAGACTTTCTCAAGCTCAGCAAAGGGATACTGCCGCACGTTAGATGGAGTCTCAATGCAGAAGGGAGATGAGACTTTCCCAAAATCAGCAAACGCATGCTGCAGCATGTCAGATGGAGTCTCAAGAAGTGAGATGATACTTTCCCAAAATCTCCAAATGAAACTAATGGCATGCACTGCTCAGGTGGTAAGGTAAGATTGCTAACACTACCAGCTCCTTCTTAACTTCTTATAGATCTTCTGGAAGGCATTTCCTTCCAGTGAAAGGATTTTCTGAACCACATCAGACAATACTAATCTGCATTTCAAATAACATGGTTTGGTGCATCTGAGGAGATAGTTGAACATGGATTTACGCCAACGTTCAAAGTTCAATTTCGCACTTCGGCCAAAGAATTTAGCATTTATATCATTCAAATTAAAATGCCAGTCGAGAGCACTGAAATTAGTCGGAATGCGAGAAAGCGTATTTTCGAGCTTTCGAATATGTTTCGGAACAATCTATTTAATACTTCGAGCAATCAAATTAGCACGACAGCTGCTTTGGTTTTATCTCATGATCATTGTTATCACAATCATGTGCTTTCATCCATTGTTTATGCTTTAAGCACGCTATCATGTCTATGTCTTTTCTATGTATTCTTTTATTTTTGCATAGGTACAGGTATTTATTGTTAAAGATTGCATGAAACTGCATTCCAGCCTTTTCAATCTTTTTAAAGAAAATCGCAATTACAACAAATGCTCATTTTCTTCGATTTTGAATACATTATGTTGTGATATGTATTCTTCCTTTGCATAATATGACATGTTGGGAAAGTATATATTTCTTTGATTTTGCATTTTTCTTTCATTAGGGAAAGGGGGCTGTCTACACTAAGATAATTGTTGATTTATAGTCTTGATAAGGAGAGTTCGTTTGAGAGGTTTAGCCATCTATTTTCTAGTGACCGGGACATCTCGGTAGGTAGATCTGGGTGTTTCTATACTAACGAACACAATTTTCTGGTGTGATAGCGTCGACGTTACGCCTTGCGACCTGTTGTATGACATGTGCTCGCCGTTCTTCCATGGTTATGCCGGCTTCTTCTGCAGCTGCCCGGTCGCTAACCTTTTGTTGCAAGTCAGCTCGAGGGGGATCCCACTTGACAGCCACAGTAAAGGCTTAATGCGCTATTTCCGAACAATTAAGAAACGGCGAGTAGGGAGGCAGGAGTTTCAGACTGATCTGTGGGTCGGCGTCAGCTGGGAGCGCGGCGTGAATGTGTGGTCCCGCGTTGTCGTAGACTCCCTCTTTCATGAAACAATGTGCGTACTCATAACGCTTTTCCAGAGTTCTTGGAGTATTTCTTGCATGTGGGTCGTCTTCGGGAAACTTCATAGTTATCAACATCCCATCTAGAGCCCATGAGATTGCAGATGCGGAATCAGGCAGCTTTCCGGGAAATGCTGCCTTTAAGTCCCTCTTTATCTGTTGAAGGGTTGCGAGTGAGTTGGCATCAATAATCACCTGAAGTACTCCTTTTAATGTCAAGTGTGTCGGCCAGTTGCAGGTAATCGGTTTGATGCCCCTCGAAGGCGTCAACCAGCTTTGCTCTATCTTCGTCCGATACACGCATGTACCTTACGCGTGGCTCCATGACTACAAGTTAGCGTAAGAGAAAGGGATATGAAATGCAACTGATACCGACCGGTTACGAATGTTTCAAGACTTTGATTTTTTTATTGCTCACAAAGGGCCAACACAGAGGGGACCAACACAGTCTAGTTTTTGGGGTCAGGCGGGACAAATGCCAAAGCACAGAGATGCTTTTAATAATTTATAAAATTATAAAATCGAATGATGGACGAACAAAAACACAAGACAAATGAGGAGGTGAAAGGGGTTTTTGCTCCGACCCGACGAGCCCCGTTCCACCACCGATACTCGTAATACGGCCCATGTCATATTCACGCGGTTTCTTTCACACTCAACACTCGTTACACACGCATCCATCTGTCCTTGAACATTTTCTCCGACAGGCATCTTTCTAGCCCCGCTTTCCTTTACAGGTGAAAAACGAAATATCTCACCAACTCGGGATCAGAGATGAAATTACCTGTCACTAATCCTTTCATTCGCGACTTCCATATCACCTCTCTCGGGATTGCTACTACCGCGAGAAAACAATTCTTACCTTCTTTCTTTAGAAAAACAGGTGGGTCAATTTTTATAATTGACTCTAACGACAGCTGTACTCTCCTTGTATCGAACAAAAGGTGTCCTGCATAAGCCCACACTTTTGACACCTCCGGACACTGGACAATAGGGTGCAGGACGGTTTCCGTCTCCTGCTCGCATCTTGGACAAGCCGATGGGCCGGGATGATCGTGTCTAGTATGCTTGTCACGAACGGGTAAGGTAACATTGCCAAGCCAGAGGCTTTTGGCAGTTATCCAGTGTTTTCGGCTCGAATGTCCATTGGGAAAGACTGTCCAGTTGATTATCATCGATAGCTTCTGGGTCACAAAAAAAAAAAAACTGTTTCTCTGAAACCTGGTTTCTTTTAAACAGGACAAACACCACGCCTCCGCCTGCTGGATGGCCTAGAGAAATAAATTTCTCGTAACCGTCCAGGAGCAGGCTTCAGTAGCAACAACTACATCCAAATTGCGTGTCCTAAAATTTAGGAAGTGACCTTGCTTCTAACTCGGCGTTAGACCATGTACATTTATGCAACCAGCATGAACAGCCATTAAGACTTACTTTAATTGGCGGTGGGAGGCGGAAGGGAATTCGCTTCTTTTTCTTTCTCACTGTCTCGTGGGTTTGGAGGAAGTAGTCCCTCGTAAATTTGGAGTAAAATAACCATCTGAAGAGGGCCTACATCATCCCTGTAATCATTAGGTAATATATCGTAATTTTTCTGATTTATGCAGTACACTGCAATATCCTTTTCTAGATTTTCCTCGATCCGCTTGGCAGTCGAACTGACTACCAACCGGCTTATCAGTCTATCGTTCGAACTCCGCACCGCCATATAATAATCGTCTTGTTTTTCTACTGAAGGCATTTTAGATTTTTTTAGATTTCTCTCCTCAGTTTTCAATGGGGAGTTGGTTTAATTTTTCTTTTTTCATCATTGAGCAATCTTCCCCTTAGTGCTCTCTGGTGTTGTTTTATTGCTCTCTCTGTAGCTCTACTGCCCTCTGGTGTTGCCGGTTCCTTTTCTGACTCTGTCGCTGCCTCCTCCTTCTTAGAAAATTCTGGGGTATTCAAAGATTCCATGATAATCCAAGACGGCCAAACAACGTAAGAATAAAATTTTCAAAATGTGTTGGCTTCAACGCCACACAGCAAAAATATTTTAACAGCAGTAATACAAATTCCCTCTCGCACGGAGGAATCAAAAACAAATTGCTTTCAAAAAAGCAATAACAGTCTCTTCAACAATCATAAATAACAAACAATTCAACAATCATCAAAACGCACTCCTCCAAATATACTGCCAAGTAAGTAAGACCAAAGAACATAATGTTGCAGTAGAAAAAAAAATGGACAGAAGAATCACGTAATTTATTTCTGCCTTGCAGCTATAACAACATAATAAAATTTGCATGACAAAACATGACATTTAAATTTGTCATTTTTAACTTACACTTCTTAGAATGTGATTAAAAATGCACATGTAGAATTAGTGCTAAATAAACTTATTCAGAACGCGAATGCTCACGTCCAAATTTGACGCTTCCTCGCATTCCGACGGGTATTTTAATTTGAACGATGTAAATACTAAATTCTTTGACCGAATAGCGAAATTGAATGATCGAAAAACGAATTTGAATGGCTAACTTCATGGCGCTAATTTCTTTCGTTACTTTGAATGGCCCCATTATCAAACTGAATGACAAACGTACGAAATTTACTGCAAAATCCTATATTAAAATCAAACAAAGATATAATACATTTTGCAATAAAACTGTATACAATATATATTTGGTTGCTATTTCGAGGTAATAAATTATTAATTGCTTTCATCCTATAATAACCAGCGAAGCATAGAAAGACTTTATACAATATAAATGTAAAATTAGCTGTATACACATTTTCATAAAGTGTGCAGCGAAGACCAGTTCTATTATCAACCTTGGCGTACATCATATGACGTTAGAGTAATTTTCTTATAATAATTATATTGTATGCTGCTAAATATCAACAAATTTTACAGCGAATTTATCATGTAGCTACCGACAATAATCGATTGCGTATTCTCTGCATCAGAAACAGCGAGATAGCGTCTATGACCAGGTTGTAGAAATACGATAAGTGGGAGTAAGATAATATTTTCCGTAAATTTACAAATAGAGGCGCAGGTAAAATTAGGTATAGAGTTGCTTGGATCAAGCATTCGCTTGAGGTCCTCAGAAATATATATATATATATATATATATTATATATATATATATATTATATATATATAAACACAGGACTTTCATTTAACTAGAACTCCTCCGCAGATCCCTTAGTTGACTTATGAACGGCTTAGATTTAACGCTATTAGAAAAGAAAAACCAAAATGAATATTATGATATAGGTGTGTTCGTAATGGCTACCAGTATACTACAAATACATATATTCAAACACACACACACACACATAGACACACACATATATAAACACAAATATCCTCTTTTACGTCTGAGGCATTGAATTTTGACTATAATGACGTACTCTTAGCAGAATACGTCGTAGGATCGAACGAATCGATTCTAAAATGTATTTCTAAGTCTGGTATTTATTTCATTGATCGCTTTTGCCAAACCGCTACATTACGGAGACTTAAACAAACCAACGCCCGTTGTCAGGTGGCTAGGGAAGAAAATGCAAAACAAAGATTCACAATACCTACCTAACTGCCTACCTATCTGCCTACCTACTAAGCGACCTACTTATCTATCTACATACATAGATACATACAAATATATACTGCTTTTTAAAATTTCTATAAGGTTCAACTTGATACTAATTTTCTTCCACTCTCGATGTTTTCTTACCGTTCCTTTGTTTTTGGGCCCTTACCTGCTCGCTTTCACACTAATTAATTTCCTCGCTCAAAATTCGCCTCCTCACCTCCACCAAGATGTGAACTTATACCAAAATTTTCACTTCTATTCTGTTTTTTTCAATTGATAATTTTGTTAAGTAAAGTCCTTTGCAATTTTATCCTCTCCTACTTCCATACAAGACCTTAGTCTCTTTTTCCCTTTCGCTCTACTACACGGTGAGTGTTGCTTTCCCCGTATCTCATCGAAAGATTACCACATGTTATTCTGTATACAGATTTATTCATGCATATTATGTGCTTATTTATATTTTCACCTCAATTATTAATTGGTTAACAGTTTCGGTCCGTAGATTTCTGTTCCATGTTTAGTCCTTGTTTTACAATCACCTCACTGGCGAAACTAGTTGTACAACGGAATGTAAAGTCTTTAGACTTTAAACATGCTAAAACTATAATGAATCTGGTCTCCAGGGCCGATGAGAGGATCTCCTCTTTATTTATCCTTTGTCACTAATTGCTTACAGATTCACTTTCGATTTTTCTTCACACACACACACACACACACATGTACAAACACATGCATGACAGAATTCAACAGTTTATATTTGCTAACTTAATTCACATTTATATATAGGACGAAGGTATCGCGGAAGGAACTGACACGAGATCACATGGTAAATTCATTGCCGCTAAAGCTCAATGTGTGTGTGTTTGTGTTTGTTTTCAACAGAGATACGAACCAGTACTAAAGCCAACTTGAATATTTCCCAGTAGCTTCATCACAACTGAGCATACAAAGTAGGTCAAACGTGTAATTAAAGAAAGAAAGAAAGAAAGAAAGAAAGAAAGAAAGAAAGAAAGAATGGAGTGACACACACCTGTGATTAGTGCAGAAATGCGGAATAAACAATGAATTAATCAATGCAATGATCATTAATATATAATGTCACCAATTACTAGTTGAATAAATTGGAATGGCAGCCATGTTTGAAGTCCTGGAGGAAAGTACAAACTATCTAGAAGAGATGAGTTTTAAATTTGATTTGTATCTATCTATCTATCTATCTATCTATCTATCTATCTATCTATCTATCTATCTATCTATCTATCTATCTATCTATCTATCTATCTACTTATCTATCTACTTATCTATCTACTTATCTATCTATCTATCTATCTATCTACTTATCTATCTATCTATCTATCTATCTACTTATCTATCTATCTATCTATCTACTTATCTATCTATCTATCTATCTATCTACTTATCTATCTATCTATCTACTCATCTATCTATCTATCTACTTATCTATCTATCTATCTATCTATCTATCTATCTATCTATCTATCTACTTATCTATCTATCTACTTATCTATCTATCTACTTATCTATCTATCTATTTATGAAAAGACGTATACGGAAACTCACATGTATTCATATACATTTTATATACGTCTAGTGAACCAAATTATTGCAGTAAACAGTAAAGGTGTATGTATATAAGTATATACACAAGTAACTAAGTACGTACGTATGTTTATACCAATATAGTAGTAAACGTTCAGTTCTAATCATGAACCGCCAACTTTGGCTTTTACGTGCAAGTGTACTTGAAGAAAAAAGTTAATAATCTTTAAAACGAGTAATTTATACATACGTCTGGCACAAGACAATACAATTGACAAAAGAATAGTCCACTTGATAAATGTCAAATAAATGAACATATTCACCTTCTGTGTAGAGTCATACAACACTCCACCTAACATGTTCACATCCAGCAAAATCACAACAATACGTATATGTATACGTAAATGTATATGTAATTATGCATATATGTGTGCGTATGTGTGTGAGAGTTCCTATATAAATACATGCATCCATGGGCATACATATGTACACGCATGAATATATAGTTATGTATGAATATATATATACACATACGTATGTATAGCTTATTATTAGGTGATAAATTCTGCCCTAGATTTATGATGTAGTTACTGATTCTTGTCAATATTTATGAGAGTTGGATGAATTGTTTGATATGACAGCGTCATTTACAATCCTATTAAGGTTACGTTGAAAAATTCATTTATGCACACGCATACACCGGTGTGAGTCAGTATGTGCTTGTGAGTCTATATATATATATTTAAATATATATGAGTGTATCATTGTCTATAACAATATCAGTGGCTTAGCATTCGTAAAAACTCATAACGCTTAAAAATATATAATATATGTTTCTCATAAGGTGAGAGAACAAATTTACTATAAATTAGTTAAATTATGATTTAGGCAGTTTGATTTTAAGTTGGGAAGATACCCATATTGTTTTTTATAAGCTAAGTATGGATTTATAGGGGTACAAAAATTTAAGTTTGTCTAAAGGCAATTATAAAGTAGTAAATGATTGGGTACGGTAGAAACACCATAGAAAAGGATATAAAATAGCTTAATCACTAAAATCATGATGAAGTATATATACAACTTAGTAACTTCAATAGAGAAGATTTATAGAAAATATCTAATAATTCAAGTATTTAAAATAAAAAATTGCTTATTTGCCTAATTAGCTTGTGTCTATAATCACTGATACCCAGCATTAACTAAAGGAAAAATTAATGCTGTAGGGCATATTATTTTCTATAAATCTTCCCTAGGGAGCAAACCCCTATCATCATCCAGCAGGTAACAGGATGGTGATAGGGAGCGAACCCCTATCACCACCTAGTAGGTAACAGGATTGCTCTGGCAGACAGGTGCTCACGACTGAGGATGAGCAAAATAGCTCGAAACTGAACCAGCCTCGCTATCCTGTTACCTGCTAGAGGGTAGTAGGGGTTCGCTCTCCAAGCTAGCAATATACATTGTATATAAAGAGTGTAGCGTCGCACCGATAACCAGCTGGCGAAGATCTGACAGGGGTTAAACTAGTAGTAACCTTGAACAACCCCTTTGATGTGGGGACTGTCATTCGCCATGATAGATCGCTAGCCACTACACATTCTTTATTTTCTCTCCTTGTTTCTTTCGGTGTTCCTTTCTGTGGAAGAGCGTATACTCGATACGTTAAATACTCTTTCACTTCCCGAGCGTTAAACTAATACATCTGCTTGTTATCTACACCACCTGTCTTCGTCTTTCGTTGTTCTTTTTTTAAATTCTCTCTCTCACTATACACACACACACACACACACACATATATATATATATATATATATATATATATATATGCTTATGTGTGAAGGCGTTCATGTGAGCATATGTGTGTGAATGCCTTGGCGTGTGTGAGTATATGTATGTGTATATGTAAGTGAGTGGATGTATGTGTGTATATGTACATGTATATGTGTATGTGTGTGTGTGGGTCTGTATGTGTGTGAATACATGCATTTGAACTTAAGTATATTTTTCTATTCGAAGCATAGTTGCTATTTGTCTATGGAGTAGGACCCAATAACCCTAAGGTCATGATTCACTTATACTATTGTATTCTTGTATATATGTGTTATTTATATTTTCCTGCTTACTTTCCAAGAATAGAAAGTAGGTGGGTCTATCTATCTTCCATATTTAGGTGTATTTCTTTTTCAAATGACCATTATAAAGCATTTCCTTTCTCATTGTTTCTGTTTCCATCTGATTCTCTTTCTCTCTCTCTTTGCACTATTTTCTCTTCTTTCTCCTGTCTCTTTATATATATATATATATATATATATATATATATATAATATATATATATATATATATATATATATATATATATGTATATCTCTCTCTATATAAACGGCAGTTTGTCTCTGTGTGTTTCTGTGTGTCTGTTTGGTTGTACCCTCACCCTGACCACTGCTTTCAACCGATTCTGATGAAACTTGACACACACATAGCCCAATGTCATAATTCAAAACTAACGCAGCGAAAATTTTGAAAAGTTCCCCCAGTTCTGAAAAAATCGATAAATTCGACATGGGGTCGAGAATCAGAAACACAAACCACAGACTGTCTAGGGGACGCAACTCGACCTTTTTTAACTCTCAAAAAAAAAATTTGGCATAATTTTTTTCCCATTTTTTTGCTACTTTTTGGCTATAACTCTCTAAAAATGCTTTATAGTTATTTCCCTTACAAACCTGAGCAACGCCGGGCGATACTGCTAGTATATATATATATGTATATATATATATATATATATATATATATATATATATATATTAGGGTGTATTATTTCTCATTTTTCAAATACTTTTCATTTATATACCTTTACTATTTTATCCTTTTACCCTAGTCTATTATAGTTTCCCTTTCTTTTTCTTTCTTTCCTTCCTTCCTTCCTTTCATTCTCTCTTTTCAAACATTTTCTCTATATATCTTTCTTCTCCTTCCATCTTTCCCTTGTTTCCTTATATTTCTCCATGCCGTTTGCTTTTTGTCTATCTCAACACACTAATAAAAAAATCTTCTCATCTGTCAATTTTTAGATATTAGATCTCTGTAACGCAATGCAATAATGTAGTGCCCTGATGATCCGTTGTGGTTAAGCATCCAATTGTAATTAGAACTTCCATTTCTGTCCTTCCAAACAACCACAACGGTGAAACGTAAGTAGGAAACAAATAATGTATACTCATGTGTATCACAATTTCTCCTACATTTGCTATGTATATTCTAATCAGTGACACTACTAAGAATAGTGGTAACTACATCACTATTCTGGAAGCAGACTGGATGGTGAATATATGGAGCTTTAATCACAACAGTGGCAGTAATTTCCCTCTCAGATCCAGTGTAACCTGATTTCTCTGTTGATAAACAGTTTACTATTATAGTCAGTTCCATGAAATTCAGAAACGCTTAATCGTAGCAGTTCTAATTTGGATGGAAACTAGTCGATTGACAATTTATCACATCACATAACATACTTAATTTTAAACCTGATATGTAATAACCTCTTGCTCTCTCTCTCTCTCTCTCTCTTTCTCTCTGCTTTCTTCTCTCCCCTTCTTTTTCTCTCTCTCTCTCTCTGCCTTCTTCTCTCCCCCCCTCTCTCTCTTGCCATTGGGACACAAACTCACATACATACATACACACATACATACGTGTGTGTATGTATGTGTATTTATGCGCGCGCTGCTCGCTTACTTTTGCTAATAAACACACACACACACACACACACACACACACACACACACACATAACTATGTATATAGGATGCGGTGAATAAACTGAATTACGCGTGAATGATAATAACACTGACATCATATTTTAACAGATATATTTACTTAAATTAAATAAAAAATCTTGAAATACTAATAGTAAATTTATTCAATCCTGCAACTCTTCTGTTTAATTTGGTGAATGCTGCCATAATCTTTGCCTTCAGTTCATCCTTGGTGTTACAAGGAGTTTTGTTGGTCTCTCGCAAAACTGCGCCCCACACATAAAAGTCAAGGGGGATTATAGTCTGGGGAGTTAGGAGGCCAGATATTAGTGGTGATGTGGTCGCAGAAATTGTCTGACAATCATGGCTAGGTTCTCCTGCTTGTGTGGCATGGTGCAGAGTCCTGTTGCCAGACATAGGGTCTTCCAGCAGCCACGCTCTTGACACAAGGCAGCACTGCCTCCTCTAGGCAGTTGATGTAGGCAGTTGTGTTGTGTGTGAGACTGTGTAGGAAGATTATTGGAGACATTCAAACTTCACGATGTTGACTGGATGTTGATTTTAACCACTGTCGGTACGTGTCTTCAGATTGCACTGTCATCAGATTGATACCCAAACACTGAAATATTCGTTTTAGAGATTCCTGCGTGAACGTCAAGTAGTTGAGAATGTAGTTTCCAAATTTATGGCAGAATGAATTGCGTCATGGTACTGTTTTTCTCACAGACGGTGCCCGATTGACGCACATGTACGAAATAAAACAAATATAAGCAAAACACTTCGGGCTAGAAAAAGTTAGAAACTTCACTTGGGTCTCGTACTTACATCGCCTGTAGACATGACAGGCATTCTGCTATGTTACAGATGCGTAAGCAATCCAGCACTTGTTCGCCAGCAGTGAAGGGACGAAAACTAACACAAAGACATGCACACACGCATACGTAAATATAGGCGCACATAAATACACACATGCACACAAGAGACTGCAACAGTTTCCCTCTACCAAATCCACTCACAAGGTATTTATCGACCTAGGACAAGAGGAGAAAACACTCGCCCTATTGCTGCGCTGTGAGACTGAACCCAAGACCACATCGTTGTGAAGCAAACTTCTTAACCACACAGCCAAAGGACAATTTCCGCATAGAATTGACCACAAAACCACGCCTGTAGAGAAAAATACTTATACTATCGTTTCAACATTTTTGTCAAATACATCAAATATATTTTAAAGGTTTATTTGAAATACTCACAGTTGCTTCAAATTGTGTAGATGTTGCACTGATTCAAACACTTGAGATGTTAAATTGTTTTTACTGAGCCAAAGGGTAGTTAAAGATGTAACATTTCTGAAGGTATCTTTTGGAATATGGCGAATGTGATTGTCGTTAAGATCTCTGTAAAAGGTATGAGAAATTATAGCATTTAAATGTTCATCCGTTTTTATAGTTATTTGAATAAGAACAAAATGAGTCATTATAGAATAGATTGCATACTTTATATCCAGGCAAATAGTTAAAAAGACCCTGGAAAGGAAAATGATAATGATAATGCAAACAAGAAAATGAATTGTAGATATAAATAGTTGGATGGAAATGAAGATTTTTTTGTTTCCTTTCCTTTTCCTATACTTATCTAAACCAACCCCTATGTACTTGTGGGACTCGAACTTACATTTCCTACCATTGTATGAAAGAAATCCCTCGAATTCCAATGTCCATTCTATAAAGTTTCTAAAATGGATAGAGGAATTCGAATGTTTGCTTACATATAATGGTAGAAATTCTGTTATGTGTACAGTAGGTGGAGATTCTAATCGCACGGACGGTCTTCGACTATTTCTATCAAGGACAATTTTTCCAACTATATTTACATGATAAGAAAAACATGAGTCTCATTCTTTGACGATTCATTTTAAACTGAAAAAAACTTCCAGTTGCGCTGAAATATTTTGGTCAATGTTAAATTTGATAATTTTCACGGGACTATTATTAGAAGACATTACTTAAGTGTATACGATGGCTAACTGACAGTTCGTAGTACATAATATCATATGAGATATATTCAGCCGATTATAGTGTTCTTGCTTGCAATTCAGTAACTTTCAGCTAACAGTCAAATTTATATATAAAATGGTTGCAATTAATTTAACCTCCTTTCCGCTTTCTGTAGTGTAGTACATATACACCGGTTCCTCTAACTGATACTTTTCATTTAAACAATTCGTAATAGAAGACGCTTTTGTTGGATTTCGGTTGAACTGACTTTGTTATATTAGTTTCGATTATCTTATTCAGAACAACATATATTAAAGAGAAAGTGAAACTCGAAAGGGCAAGAGTGGATGCTGAAAAGCATTTTGTGCAGGGATAGATCATATTGTCAACTGAATGTCTTACACAATTTTCTTGACATTATGACAGAATCTTTTTACGTTTGGTCAGTTTAGCCTTTCACGCTATTAGTTAAAACAATGTACCAGTTAAAACAATGTACCAGTCAAGTAGTGAGGTTGATGGCATCTATAATCCCCTTCCACTTAAAACTACTAATCTTGTATCAAAATCAAAATCGATTATTTAAGTTGATTCCTCCAAAAATGCATAAAATCATCGAAACATTAGTTTGTTATTAGGTACAAGCCACTCGTTATAGAGAAGATTTATTATAGATTCGACGGTAACCCATTGGCCTATAACTGTTGGCTGTAGTATATTACCAGTATAAAAAATTGCTACTATATAGTATTGGTAGTGAATGCACATGGTCTAGGGGTTAGGGTGTTGGGCTTGCAACCATTAATTCGCTAGTTCGGATCTCGGACCAGGTGATGTGTTGTGTAACTGCATAAGATACCGCGTTTCCCATTGTTTCAGTACATCAGCATTCAACCGAAAATGTTACATAGTCAGCGCCTTGCTAAGAGAGGGACGACTGCAATGTATTGGCCTCTCATTCACAAGGGAGCCTTGTAACTTGTAGCCTAAATGTCTTGAAAACCCTATTTAGTTCCGGCTTCATGAATTTGTAGGCTCAAGGCGGGCATATTTATTATTGCTGTTCGTTTCATCAGCTCCGAAGACATAAAAAGGTAAAGTCAACGCCGCTGGTGTTTGAGTACAGAACGTTGATGGATATAATTGGTAATGAATCTAATAGTCCGAACTCCACTTACCATAATAATGAGGAGGATAAAGAGAGAGAGAAAGAGAGAGCGGGGAGTGAGAGAGAGAGGGGGAGGTCAAAGAGAAAGTGACAGAAAGACAAAGATAGGGATAGAGTGAGAAACTGCATTGTTGTTTGGTTGTGAGTAAATGCATTAGGAAGACACAAAAGGTGTGGTGCATAAAAGCTGGGAGATAGAATGGGTGAGTGAGTGAGAGAGAGAGAGAGAGAGAGAGTGAGTGAGAGAGAGAGAGAGAGCAGATTATGGTATGAAGGGCTCATATTTTAAAGTCTGGTACTCATTCGTTGAACTTGAGGCAAAACCGCTATGTTTCAGCGTTAGCAATCCAGCACCTGTTGGCCCGCGATGAGGGAACGAAAACAACTATAAAGACGCGCAAACACGAATGCGTAAATATAGGTGCACATAAATACGAATATGCACACAATACACTGCAACAGTTTCGCTCAACCAAATCCACTCACAAGGTATTTGTCGATCTAGGACGTGAGGAGAAAACACCCGCTCTATTGCTGCGCTGTGAGACGGAACCCAACACCACGTCGTTGTGAAGCAAACTTCTTAACCACACAGCCACAGAACAATTTCCGCATAGAATTGACCACAACGCCATGCCTGTAGAGAAAAAAACACTTATTCTATCGTTCCACAGTTTTTGACAAATACAGTAAATATATTTTAAGAGTTGATTTGAAATACTCACAGTTGGTCCAGGTTGCTTAGATGTTGCACTGATTCAAACACTTGAGATGTTAGATTGTTTTTACTGAGCCAAAGGGTAGTTAAAGATGTAACATTTCTGAAGGTATCTTTTGGAATATGGCGAATGTGATTGTCGTTAAGATCTCTGCAAAAGTCATGAAAAATATAGCATTTAAATGTTCATCCATTTTTATAGATATTTGAATAAGAACGAGACGAGTCATTATAGAATAGATTGCATGCATTCTAGTCGGGCAAATAATGGGTTGTCCGGAAAGTTTGTGCCGATTTATAGTAGCTTACATTTCGATTTATTTTAGAACATGTTTTAGTCCATAAAATAGGATTTGGCTACACCTCCATTTAGAGCACAGTTTAAACTATCTTTTCGTGGAAGAAGGTTTATGTTCCTATAACCTGTGCTAATTCTGTAACCCTTCAAAATGGAAGACAGGAAAGTTCATTTTCGGCACTTGATGCTTTGGGAACCAGACAAAAATTGCTGCAGCTCGGCTGTGATGTGTTACCCCATCCTCCATATTCACTAGATATTGCTCCTTCGGATTTCCACTTATTCAGGTCTCTCAGAATAGTCTTAATGGTAAAAATTCCAATTTCTTAGATGACGTAAAAAGATAATTTGATGAATTCTTTGCCATGAAACCAACTCAATTCTGGGAAGAGGGTATTTTCAAGTTAAAGGAAAGATGGAGACACATTGTGCAACAAAATGGTTCATATTTGGTTCATTAAAAATGTAATGGCAAGTATTTATTGACCATTTTCTTTCCTTTAAAAGTCGGCACGAACTTTCCGGACAACCTAATATTTTAAAAACTCAGGAAAGGAAAATGATAATAATGTAAACAAGAAAACAATGAATTGTAGATATAAATGGTTGGAAATGAAGGTTTTCTTTTGCTTTCAATCTTATATTTATCTAAACTAACCGATATGTACTTGTTAATTAAGGTGGAAATGTGTTGTCCATTAGTTCCATGTTGTATTGTCATAGGAAATACAATGAAAGAAGCAGCGATTTAGTTCAAAATATATTCTTCCCTTTTGCTTAGGAAACGTGACTATTATGCAAGTTATTAATGGAGACATAAAGTCATAGAATGCAGGATAAGATTGTTGACTTCATTTTGTACTCGGCCACACATATATGCAAAATGGAAATTGAAATACGTCGTTTCTAGCTTTCCTCAGGGCGTTTGAAATTACTTATGAGTAATTACTTGAAGTTACTTGTGAGTAATAGAAGTGTGATATTTCAAGCTTACTATGTGTAAACTAGATGCTGAAAATAAACAATGTAAATTATAATTACAAGCAATGGAAGAAGCGGGGTGGGGGAGCACGAGGTTCTTTTATTCTATTTTTCGTTTGTTCTTTGATTTGTTTCGGCCTTTGAATTGCGACTATGCTGGGATACAATTTAGCGGCTTTAGTTTGAAAAAGTCAAATCCAGTACTTCTTTTTAAGTATAATATTTATACTATCTTTCACTTTTTGTCGAACCGCTATGTTATATATATATATATATATATATATATATTTATATATATATATATATATACATACATATATATATATATATATATATATATATATATATATATATATATATATATATATATGTATATATATATATATAAGCAAAGTAGCTCGTTAGAACATCTTGATAAGGGATGAAAGTAGTAATTATACTGAGAAGTAATGTTTATTACTACATCAATATGGATGTTCGACGTTAATTCCGAGTTAACTCCAGGCAGACCCTCCGCCAGCTGTTTACTGGTGCAACTTGCACCCTGTATATATTACAAGTAGGGGAGCAAACCCCTACCATCTTTAGCAAACTATGGGATCACGAAACCGAACGGATTCGGGCTATTTGTGCCCGTCTTCAGTCGTGACCACCCGACCTCTAGAAATAGCGGGAATTCGCTCCAGCTTGCGATACATAGAAAATTAAGGGACCATCAGTCACTGATCTTGCAACAAGCAAAGTAGCTAGTTTGAAAAACGGTAGTGTCGTCGAACAGCGATATTGATGTGGCAATAAACATTACTTTGAGGGATATTAGTTCGAGTTCTATGGCTGGTTGTTGACACATTTTTCCGCTTTGTAAGCATAATTTACCCAGTATTTCAGCTGTTCTAACGGCAATTCTGCATTCTAGAAAATATAGTTTAATTTGTATTATTCAATATATACATATATACGACAAGCTTCCACTCAGTTTCTACCTCTCAAATCACTCGGCCCAAGTGTATGCTAAAAGGCACTTTACCCCAGGTGCCGCGCAAGAGGTTGAACCTGAAACCACATAATTGTGAAACGAACTTCTTAACTACAATATGGCATTTCCGCCTTTCTTGCCCATGCAAGCCATGCTTATGAAGAATATGCTTGTATATTCTCCATCAGAGAAATTAGTACAAATCTTTAAAATTAACTAATTAAATAATTACAGGCACATTAAGCTGTGTACATTTATAATTAATGCATTCAAGTATAACATGCAAACGTGAGAAGTCCTTCATTTGAGTAACTGCTCCAAAAGAGAACATAATATATACAATGTACTTCAAAAAATACCTAGCTGGTAATTAGAATGTAGGATTATTATGAAGCAGTAAGTATGTATGTGGATTTATGAATTGCAGTAAGGTCTGTTAAATGAATCCAAGGTGGATTAATAATAAACAAATTCAGAAACAAATTGCAATAGGCTACAAGGAAATATTTATTACAACTCCAGAAATTTGATAAAGCAAACTGGTAAGATATTTCAATTGTCAAAACATTATATATATTTAAATGTTCATCAAAATGTAGGATAGAGGTGAAAGAAAAACCTGAATTACAGTATCACAATATTTCTGGTTACTTCTATTCAAAAGTTGGTAGAACGCAAAGCATAACGTCAAGGATTCTGACTTGAAATTTGTTCAAACTGAAAACTGCAGAGTGAAATCAAAATTTGATTTCATATCAAGGTCCCAGGTCGCTCGTAGCAAAATTCTCCTTTCTGGGGACTTGGTGAGCCAGAACTTCCCATTTTATAACTGACGAAGAGACATCAGGCTCGTCCATCACGTGAAATATGTGGGCGATTCAAGTAAAACTAAATGGATCCGACCATCACGTGGTGCACCAAAATGGGTAGTTAAAAGTAAAAAGTTACGATGTGGGCTGGTGAAGTTCACGAATGCTCTTACTGCCGCCACAATCGGCTTCAGAATATCAGTAGATACTTCTAACAGGTAGCAAAGAATTCTTATCAGTTAACACAAAGAGTTTTGATACTAAATTTTAGCTCAAGATAGCCCATTGAAAATCCACTAATAATCTATGAACTAAGCAAAACAAATTATGCACACAGCATTTTACTGGTGTATTAAGTAACGTCAGCAAAATATAGAATACTTCCTCACACAAAGACTTTTAACAAGGCTAAATGCATTTTCGTTTGTGAAATTTCACAAATCGAGACTGAACGACACAGATGATTATTATAACGTGTTTAATACAGAAAAACAAAAGCACCTGAACGGTAAAACAAATTGATACTAGTCATCAATCCTATTGGGGGAAAACTATGAACACATGGTCTTCTGTGTGCTTTCTCTGTTAAGCAGGTAAATGTAACAAGCATGTTATTTACCCAGTGCATATATCCCAGTAAGTCAACTACTGTGGGGAAAAATTCCGTTTCATGTTTGGTGTAGTTAGCAATCTAAAAGTTATGAGATATTTGCAAAAACTTCTTCTTCTTCTTCTTCTTCTTCTTCTTCTTCTTCTTCTTCTTCTTCTTCTTCTTCTTCTTCTTCTTCTTCTTCTTCTTCTTCTTCTCCTTCCTCCTCCTCCTCCTCCTCCTTCTCCGTCTTCTTCTTCTTCTCCTCCTTCTCCGTCTTCTTCTTCTTCTTCTTCTTCTTCTTCTTCTTCTTCGTCTTCTCCTTCTCCTCCTACTTCTTCGCCTTCTCCTTCTCCTCCTACTTCTCCGTCTTCTTCTTCTTCTTCTTCTTCTTCTTCTTCTTCTTCTCCGTCTTCTTCTCCTCCTCCTTCTCCGTCGTCTCCCCCCTCCTCCTCCTTCTTCTCATACTCCTTCTTTGTTTTTCGTCGTCGTCATCATGCTCTTCACTGATTTGTTTAAGTGAGCATATACACCTCTTCTTATGGCATAATACGCAAAAATAACTCCATTTTTCTTTCATTCTGATTTTTAACCCAGAATGATATATGCTTATTAGATTGCTCACCTGTACTGTTGTTTAGAACCAAATTTGGTTTGATAAACAGATAAATGACGGTCAAATATAAATCTTCCTCAGTTGTCATCTTTATCATGTTCATCACAACCACCATCACCACCATCCTTCACCTTATCCTCTTCGTCGTTGTGGTCAACACCACCACTAATACCACTACCATCATCAACAACAACGACAACGAAAATAACAACAATAACAACACCAATACAGCCACTACTATCACCACCACCCTTCTTATCTTCCTCATCGTCGTCACCATCATCATTATAACCACAATTACTACCACCACCTTCACCTTCCGTATCATCATCGTCAGCAGCAACAGCAGCAGTAGCTCAACGATTACCACCACCATTTTCACCACCGCCACCACCACCACCACAATAACAACAGCAACAACAGACAAACAAAGCAACAGAACGACAACAGCAAAAAACAAACAGTAATGATAACAACACAAACAACATCATCTGTAACTTAGAAGGAATTTAATTGACTTCAAAGAGGAATTGAAATCGTGTTTAACGAGGATATCGGTTAGATTTTACTTGTGAGTCAAGTACCTTTCTTGTATTGTTGTGGATGAAGAATATGAAGTTGAAACTAGCTAATGAGACATGTTCTGAATAATTGATGGTTGTATAATAATGAAATACGTTGAGTTAACCATAGTATATAGGATACGTTTTAGCGTAGAAGGTAATATCTCGGAACGCCCAGCCAGTCAGTTGTTTATTATGAATAGTCTCATATACACACTTTGGAAGAACAGGTAGTGGTGACTTTCTAATGTTCGGTCGAATACGAGGGCGTCAATGCCCAGCCAGTCAGTGGGTTATTATAAGTATAAATCTTACCTTAGTCTTATATAAACCTTTTAGAAACGCAGTTAGTGGCGACTTTCTGATGTTTGGTCGAATAGGAGGACATCAGCGCCCAGTCAGTCAGGTTTATTATAAGTATAACTCGTACCTCAGTCTTATAGACACTATTTGGAAAAGCAGTTGTAACGACTTTCTGTATGGAAGCCATGGGCACAAGTGCGGTTAAAGGTGATCGCGGCTGTGGATCTCAGATGTTGTGGCAAATGTGATTGTGTTTCATTTTAATCTTTTCCTATTCGAGTGCTTAGGTGAATATATCCGTTCACGGAAGGTCATTTTTGTTTTCTCATATTTATTGGTTATAGCTCAATAAAGAAAACATTTGTTTCTTTCCATGAGGCAAACTGATTCAAAAGGAAGAGAAAAACTGTAAGTTGTCATGTTAACGATTTAAAAACTTTAGTCTTAAAAATTAACTTGGATTAATGAAATACTGAAGTGAAATACTAAAATGAAATATTTATGTCCCACTTCAGAAGATCATATCTTTATACAGAGTACTTATCAACCAAAGTCACTGCTGGGCATGCGCCGACTTGAATAGCTTTTGGTGTTAATCAAAACCGAACTACAGATAGTTGGTTGGAAGCCTAAACGTTGGTTAACAACACTCAGCTCGCTAGTAAGAATGAGATATTGGCCCTCTTTGGTCTATGAAACACAGCCTCTCAAGATATCGACAACTGGCATTTTGATGATAGAATGAATTGACTTAACCACGTATAGAAGAATCATAATTTTAATTTAATATAAAACAATAATTCAATATAATTTTATTCCTTAATATGAATGTAATGAGATTATATTATAGGAGATTGAATATCGAAACTGAATAACTACATAGCGTGTGAATTACTTGAGAAATTCGTACTTTGTTTGAAATTAATATAATCTTTAAAACTGATATCTTAATTAGATTTCATATTTCATATGTAGCGAAAATCAACGTTAAAATGGTTGCACACAAAGAGAAATTATGGCGAACAAATTAAAAGATATAAAATATCAGAATGAAATAACAATGAGCAGCATTGAAATAACTATAGCCATTTAATGTCATTTAAAGTTTAGCCAGACAAGAAAGATTGGATCTTCACATGCCCAGGTTTCTCTGAGACTAGTGGCTTAATTTAGATTATGCATAATCGTTGTTTAGCTACAAAGAAATTCTGATTAAGGAAATCCGGATCAAATGCATTACAGCTATTCATCCCGTCTTGTAGGGAGTATCTACGCCTACATTATCTTATGTGCTCTTGCTTTTGTGAGCTATAAGAGTGTGCCTTGAGGGCGATTTTGCTGTTATTTTCAGCAATTGGAGCGACAACGTTGAGATCTCTACATTTGGTCGACTAATTGCTAATTTAATCTTCTACCGGTCGACGTCTGCAGGAGAAAACAAAACTAGAAAGAAGGAATACGCATAATGGCTAGCGTCTGATTTGGGGATTTGGGGAGACAGACGTGGAGCTCGTATGCAGCTAACTAGCTTCAAAAGATCAAATGCAGATAGAGTAGCAACAGAAGAGATTGAATGAGGATGTTGTGTATCTCTGGGCCCTTTGCCATTTAGCTGAGATATTGTAGTACTAATATAATAGAGAGATTAAGGAGATAGTGCGTCAATGGACTCGAGGCTGTTTCAGTGTTATACATATCTATGTTATTTATGAGAAGATCAACCACGGCCAGACGTTTATAACTAGAAAAAAGAAAACTGTTGCTTATGTATGATAGAATAATTTCTAAATAAGAAATCATTCTCGCATCCATATACTTTTAGATGCAACTAAGGCTATTCGTGCGTATAGCAGCAGCAGCATCGTAAAGAGGCGATCAGTCTGTCATTGTATATCTTAATTGAACTTAAAGAGAGCCAAAAGACGATCAGAGCTGAGGTGTTTTCTGGCTATGAAAAAAGGAGGCTGGAGTTTGGGCCACAAATTTTTGGATGTTTTTAATGTAAGGTTATCACAAGAGATCATAACAGGTTGTGATCATAACATTTCTCGTAATACAGATGATTTTACTTGTGTTGTTTTCCAAAAAATAGAGAGGGTGGCGTGGAAGACTTTTTCTATGATATATGCATTAAGTGTATCTTCGTGCTAGTGAAGAACCATAATAGACCTTTTCTATCTCAGTTTGTCGGGAGTTCAGTCGTAACTCTACGGAACTTGACACAGAAACTAAAAACATAAAAGACGTAAGATGAAAGTTTTGACGGCAATGAAATGGTCGATGAATCGACCGTATTATATGGATTGTTCTTTTACAGAACCCTGACTGATTAAAAGTAAACTCAGCTTTACAGGATTTGAACTCAGAAAACAAAAGGAAGTGCCAACTATTATAAGACATACAGTCTTCCCTTTCTACAATATCTCCCACTTCTCCGAGTTCTAGTTTAGAATTTATTCTATCATCTATACACAAATAAATTACTGGTCGCAGTAAATTATCACATGATCAAGAACAACACTCAAACAACCTTGGGTACAAAGACACGCTGTCTCTTCAACCTGTCTCTCATTACACCAACGGCTTCTATCACTTCCAGGTAGCATGCTACCCAGTGGCCCTGGAACGAAATTTGCAAACTCAGGTCCAAGTTCTTTTACAAACAAAGCTGATCTTTTCTCAATCTTAATATCAAAACAAACACAGGTATAATATTATTTTTTATTATTATACAAGTAATGCTTCAAATCACTCCCAAAACTTTTCTACACTCACTTGTTTTGCCGAGAGTTTTTGCCGAAGTTTTCCAAGAGAATGTCCAAAGTTTTTCATTGCACAAGATTTATGTACATGCATTACAACACAGTGTGTCAAACGATGTTGCGTCATTGTGGTATGGAGTCAGATCTTCAACCAGCAAAATGTGCTGAACATTCGCTCGCTTGATGCAACAGACACAGGCTTGCAGTATGATGACATTTTCATCACAAAGACTGGTCTATTGCGCTCTCAGAAGAATGATGATTCGGTGAACAAAGTTCAAGCATTAGTGACCATGGTCACCTTAGGTCCAACCTCTTGGATGACAAGGTCCAGAGAGTGGTTTCCGCTGTGTATAAAATATGTACCAGGAAACATGTGTTTTAATCACTTTTGTATATCTTAAATGTTTCCCCTTATGGTGCAAGCGCCATCAAAACAAAAAGCAACATAATTCTGAGCCCAGATCAATGTTGAATCAACAAAAAACATCCAGAATAACGTTGCTTAGTGTCTCCGAAGTGTAGTCAGGAGAAAATATTTGAGAACCTATTGGTTTTCAGAAACATAACGACAATAATTGATTCCTGTTTCATGCCAGAGCAATCACATATAATACCGATAAACATGATATCTTTATCCTTTTTTATGATCTCATGTAGGGTGTTATGATCGTATGCCTCTAGCATTTCATCTTGTATGATAGCAGCTTGG
>NC_043003.1:86175540-86185540 GCF_006345805.1 Octopus sinensis
AGCAACGAGGCAAAAATATAACATATATTTTCCTCACCGTGGTAAACAGAAACGATCGTAAACAACTTCACTCTCCCTCTCACCTTTATTAATAGTTAAATAATGGCTCACTAGCGCGACAAACACTTGTTTGTCCTCCATTTTCTTCTCGTCTCTCTCTCTCTCTCTCTCTCTCTCTCTCTTTATATATATATATATATATATATATATATATATATATATATATATATATATATGGCCAGCTGGAGGAGTGTGTCCTCCTGGGGCTAAAAACTACAGTAGCATCCACCCTTAGGGGTTAGCCATATTGAAATGGCAAAAATACGTCACGATGTGTTACCGCTACTGTATATAACTTACTTTGATATTTATCATTGTTTGATTTCACTTTTTCAATATCAGCGACAGTCCACGCTGGAAAAAGTATAAGTATTTGTGAAGGAAATCTAATTCTCGGCGACAACTATGATTGTCACACGCTGACGAGAGGTCAATACCTCGAAACTCGAGTCCGTGTGTATCATAAGTTGAAGACGGGAAGGATGACTTCCCTTTGCAAATACTGACAGGACACAGATAGTGTGTCTATGGCCAGCTGGAGGAGTGTGTCCTCCTGGGGCTAAAAACTACAGTAGCATCCACCCTTAGGGGTTAGCCATATTGAAATGGCAAAAATACGTCACGATATATATATCTATATATATATATATATATATATATATGTATATATATAAAATGCAGATATAATTTCCGGAGACATGAGGAAAGCTGTTGATCACACAGCTGTTCATTTCACAACCGTTGTGAAATGAACCGTTGTGTGATCAATCTGCATTGTTATGGATGGATTCACCTTCTCTGGGAAGTTAACAGTCTTTTTAAAAGCTTTTTATAAAACTGTGCATCATTGGAAAGCAATTTGAGTCTGCTTATAATTTGACTTTAAATTTCATAGAACTCACTCCTAATACTTCATGAGGATAGACACACTCTCTAGGATGTCTGGAAAACATATATATGAGATTTAGCTGATGAATACTGGACATTTGTATTTGCTGCAATACTTGCAGCTTTAAATAAAATTGTTCTTGGTATGAAACAATTGTACTAAACTACTAATCCATTCTTGCTGCTTTTTTCTTGGTTATAATCACCCCACATTATTTTATGGTTAATACCAAAAACAATTCTGGTGCATCTAAGTTAAGTACCATATTCATCTGAATTCATTGGAATTCACTTGAATCTTAATTGTTTTTTGCTGAAAGTATATATATATATATATATATATATATAACATTTAAGATCTATGTGATCTTCTTCTAGCATATGGTTATCCACCTAGTGGTTTTTAGCCCTAAATATACATATATATATATATATATATATATATATATATATATATATTATATATATATATATATATATATATATATCTGTATGTATGTGTGTGTGTATGGATATATATATATATATATATTGTGTACTGTTCCGTGATGGTAAAGTCAACAAAAGGAATTCTATCTGGTGAGAGATAAATAGTATTTGATAGACATGTTTTCATGGGCTAGTAATAGATTTTTTATATCTGAGAACATACCAAAACGATGCATACAAAACGATGCATACATAAATTCTTTCGCAAAACTCTGCACAGTCAAAAATCTGCACAGTCAGAATATTTTGATTCACCCGTCCGCCAGTTTTGAAGATAATCAAACCAAAATTTAATAAGTTCGAGCCATTTATCTAATAAATATTACTGCCAAATTCGGTGAAAAATCCATCCAGGCGTTTTCCAATAATTTTGCAAGCATTAAGACAAACAGACAGACAATGACGAACGACTATAATACCCTGCATTCGCTCACGCATGCAGGGTAATAAAAATAAAATACAGTGAACTAAAGGTTAACGGATTCGATAGGGAGTCGGAACTTAGTCAAGATTAAGAGATTACGTCTTCAGCGAAATGTAAATAATCGCTCAGACGCAAAACCAGTTTAGCAACAAGGTAGATCAATTTGAAGTGGTCAGTTTAGTTGAATACATCGAAACAAGTACTTGACTGGTACTTTATTTTTCGACCCCCCACCGGAGGGATGAAAATCAGTTAACCTCAGTGGGACTTGAACTAAAAATGTAAGCTACTAGAATAGATAGTGGGTATTCAAGCCTTCATCAAGTTTGTTGATAGTAAAGCTAGTAAGGCTAAATGCATACAACCCAAAATTGAAATCAGATAACAAAGCCTTATACCGCTAGAAATTCCCCTCGTAATCAGGTCTTATTGCTGCTGTAAACTTGTAGCAGTCTCAGAAGGTTTACGACGCTAGTTGGAAGAAAACTTTCCTAAAGGGTAAACCATTAGAAACATCTGTTAAGGACCATGATAGGTTGACTTATGTGATGTTGCATATAAACTGACACTGGAAATATATGTAATGCAAGAAATGCATGTTATTTCATATAATATTACATTTTTGTTAAATTCTATATATTTCGATTTCGGAATAGATTAACTTGTAAGAATTGGAATTTTATATTATGGGGCAATCAGGTTTACTATTTATATCGTTCATAACATCATTAACGGGTACAGTGACTTTCGGTTTTCCTCTAGAAATCTAATCTTAACCATGTATTCGTCCATGGAAACATGATATAATGAAAATCATTCAAACTGGTATTAATGTTATTAACACGAGGAAAATATAAAACGAAAGGAGGACGATCGAAACGTTATCAAATTATATATATTAAACTATTTGATCTTGTCGACAATGCCAAAAAGACTAAAGGAATTAAGGAAAAAGAGAGCAGATAAATAAATTAGTAAATAAAGGATAGAGACAGAGACAGAGACAGTGGAGAGAGAGAAAACAGATTGAGAGATATTCAGTAGTATTCTTAAATTGCCGTCCATTATATCGTCGTGGTTATCAGTGATTCGATTAATTTTTACTTGTTATCTATAACTAGCCTAAAGACTCCAGTTACATTTTGGAGACATTGATCATTAGGAAAATACCGAAAGTTTATAATATGCAGGAAGTAATACATGAAGAATAAAAGGTTAATTGGCAGTTATTTCAAAGTAGATAATCACAAATAGGCAAATCTTAATTGCTATCCTAAAAGTAAATCTGTCCATATAAAAGCAGTCACGTAGTTCATAATCCTTTCCCACTGCGCAGCATATTGAGCGTCTTGGATTAACAGATTGCCCAATAACTCGTGAGTAGAATTTGTTTAACAGCAACTGTGTAGAAGCCTTTCGCAAGAGCTGCAAACGGCCCCTGGTTCAAATTTGGTTGTAGAGTGTATTCATCTAAAAAGTGGCACGATTCTTTCACCACTCCTTCACATATATATCCACTAATTTTTCCGCGTCTGCAGACGTGATGATTTGATTAGCTATAAGTCTGTTTAACTATCTCCTCTTCCATTTGAGAAATCCATATTTCTTATATCTTCTGAAATGAATTTTGCCTTTAATATAATAGTATATACAGATATATTTACCTTTATATATATCCACCTAATTTCGTCGACGAAAGGTCGGATTTCACCTGAAGAAATGACGAAATGGCGCAGTTGCGCATTAACGTGAAATTATGTTATACTGCGCAATTATTATGCGTTGTTAAATAAATGACAACGCTATTGAAACGCGTGTAATGATGTTTTGATCTTTCTATACTTTTTTCTTTACCATACACACACACACTCACATATATTCATGTATGTATGTATGTATGTATGTATGTAGTATGTATGTAAGTATGTACGTATATATGTAATGTATGTATACATGTATATATATATATATATAATATATATATATATATATATATATATATATATATATATTATATATATATGTATGTATGCATGATTGTATTTGTGGTGTTTTACTAGATTAAATCTTTTGTGTCTAGTAATTCTGCCGTACAGTGTTTGCTTTTGCCGTGCATGTGTGATTCCGTGTTCCAGTCGTCGAAATTTTGGTTTATCTTTATACAGTGGCTTTTTATGATAATCAATAATGAAGTGGAAGCTCCCATTAAGGAAGATAATTGTATATGCAATCATTCAAAATATTGTTCCAGAATTTAAGGACTGGTTTCACCAAGATAGAAAAAAAACAATAAAGATGCTGGCTACTGTAAATGTTATAATGTTATTTTGATAAATGCCAAATAAAAAAAGTCCATCCTACTGAAATACAAAATTTCTGTCAAACATGAGAAATGCTTTGATGTGCTTAAAGTTAGTGTTAATATTTCTCAATTCAGTGAAAAAGAAATCAGTAGAGAGTGAAAAAACAACCAAATGTGAATTGATTTTTGATGGCTATTGAGTATAACATTTTCTGTGAAAACATTGATAATCTTATGCCGGTAAGGGAATATTTCTGGGATGAAACACCACTGAAATGCTATCAAGAAAAATGTATGCATTTTATTCACCTGGGAATAGCCTTTCATGGAAAAACTGATAAAGATTATCTGCAAAACATGTTTTCTTTAATCATTGATGAATGTACAGAAATTTCAGTTAACCAAATTCTAGCTACGAATGTAACTTAACTTCGGTTTCAATAAGCATGTTATTGTAGATACTATGTTAGATACTCTAGCTGTCGTCAAAGGAACGGGTCTTGTTATTTACCTATACTGTCAATTCTACTTGCCATGAAAACAAATATTCGTCTATAAAATATTGAATTTACAAGTAAGAATTTTTAACTCCACGATGGGCACCGAAACTGTGTTCCGGTAATTACAGAACGATAATATGCATTTGTCCTTACTTAGCTCTGTGTACTAGCCAAGCTGTCCATGGTGAATTGCCCAGGCATTTAGAAATCTTTGAAAAATACTAAACTTATTATTTTTCTCACAGCGACTGAAGAAGAAATAGTAGTTATAGGTAGAATTTAAAATATAGTTAGAAGAATTTAAAACATAAAAAATAAATAGTCCTGGTCCAAACATGCCTAGAAGAGTAAAACTCCAAGCCTTGAATTGCAGGAGGTTGGTACACAGTGGATGTACGCTTCAACAAAATAATTCATTGGATTAACACAATTTCTGCTTCACTAGAGGATATCCTGTCCCTACTAATGAGGAAATGCAACCTACAGGAGGAGCTTACGACACCTGTCAGTATGAAGCTATTGAAAAGAAGCAAAAAGCAAAAGAAAAGAAATTTGATGTTTACCTTATTTATTTCCGAAGTGAATCCACCGATGATGAATTTAGGGAATGTTGAATTGTAGTTTGAGCATGTCAGTTTACATAATCTGCATTTAATATCCTTAGAATATAAACAACAGGTTGACGACTTAAAGGCGAATGTTTGAAAATCTTGGTAAACGATATCGACCCAAGTGAATTATTGAAGAATCTTAAATTCCCCAAAATTGATCCACGTATTGGAAGTAATTACAAAAATATTAAAGCTGTTTACTTTGTAGAAAAGGCAAGACCATATTTAATTACTAAACATTTAATGGAAATTTAAAACTGTTTGAAATTCCTTAATGTTTACTTTCATTGAAGATGGGATTTTTAAAAATTTAATTTATTAAACTGAAAATAACATAGGATTCTACGCATCTCATTCTTCCAGCTGTTCACTTGCATTAGACCTACACCTATTATTCTACTAGCTGTTCATTTTCCATTCATTGTCAGAAAGCTGTCTAAACGTTCAATAGACAAGTTATTGTTTAACAGCAGATAATTTCCTTATCTCTACTGAATTTCCTTATCTCTATTCCTGAATACAAATTAAAAGACAAATTCTGAATTCAAAATATTTTGTTATTCAGTTATTAGTCCGATTTAATAATCTTGCCATATTTGTCAATGTACGTTGAAAGGATAAGCTCTGTAATAAACTGTGCCAAAATGAGAAATAATTATTTGTCAAAAGCAGAGCATATGAAAGAGATTAATTGCAAAGCAATTTATTACTAGAAATATTGTGGGAAACACTACGTAGAAGACCAAGAAATAATTAGTGAAGGTGATTAAGAAAGGCTGTGTAAGCAAAATGTACTACGGAAAGAATAAAAGGAGTAGACAGAAAATAACGAATTGCTTACTGCTTTAAATGGAACTGACGAAGAAAAAGTGAAGAAGAAGGAGGAGGAGCCATTATTATGTTCTACATATAAAGTAAATAAAATATCGTTGTGTTTCTATTTTAACACAATATTGGTTTCTCTTTCGTGTCTAGTAGATCTGAGAGTTTTATGAAAATCTCACTGGCGGCTCTGATATAGATTTCCCACTATACGTACATCAGCTGAAATAGCTTGGATATCTTGTTCGCATGTCCGATTTTCATTATCTCCATAGGTTCCTCTACGACTAAGTACACCATGAACAAAGTTTGGATAGTATAACAAAGAAGCAATTCAAGGATCACTCGGAGGTGATTTCAATGACAAGGGATACAACTTAACACCAAAATGGGGAGAAAGTGACGTGCAGGCAGAATTAGAGTGGACCTCTTCAAGCAAATAATTACTTATCCTATCTGTGAAAGACGTTGTACAGCAAAGAAATAATGTATAATCTAGAATTAGGACATAGCCATCAAAAAATCAACACCTAAAGAAGAAGGCTACTATCGGGTTTGATAAATAATTATATCCACATCGTCTGCAGTTGTATAAAGTGGTGAATATGGAGGAGAAAAGTTAAAATAGCTTATTTACGAACGAAGAGTTTTTAAATATTGGACTAGCATCGAGTGATATAGATTTTTCTTGTTCTCGTCATAACCAGTGTAGCATTGACTTGGCGCCTTAGAAACCTGTAACCAAGATCGCTATTGTTCATCAATTATGATATAAAATAATCCTGTTTATTATCGGCACAATACTTGAAATTTATGGGGAGGGAGTTAGACGATTTCCTCGGCCCCAGTGCTCATATGGTACTTATTTTATCAATCCCCGAAAAGAGGAAAGGTAAAGTCGACCTCGGCAGAATGTGAACTCGGAACGTAAAGCGGGAAGAAATGCCACTAAACATTTTTCTCGGCGTGCTAAAGATTCTGACAGCTAACTGGGAGCTGTCTTTACGATATAAAATAATAGTAATAATAATAATCGAAACCCTAAAACAACGTGTGCAGGCAAAAACATTAAAGGTGCAACGCTACACCAATCGCATATCGCAGTTCCAACAAAACAGGTTATTCTCAAATAATCAGAGGGAGTTTTTAAGCTCTTAGGAAATACAAAAGATAATATACCACCTGAAGTGGAAGAAACCCGCCAATTTTGGAATAACATCTTGGGGAAAGAAGTTTCCTACAACCACGGTGCTAAGTGGATTCATTCTGTGTGATCCGAACTCCATCGCCCGAAGGCTCCGCGGAAGGATCATGTACGCATCACAACGGAAGATGTAATTGCACGGATATTAAAACTGCGAAACTGGGAAATGGCAGGACCAGACAGAATTCCAGGCTATTGGCTCAAGTGGGTTAGGTCAACACACTGCGAATTGCAGTTCCGGAATGGATTGTTGAGGGAAAGACAACATTGTTGTTGAAATATCGGTCTAAGCGCAATGACATTGTCAATTACCGACCTATTACTTATCTTAACCTCTTATGGAAAGTGTTAACAGACATCCTCGCAAGAAACATATATCCGTTCCTTGCGGAAAACAATCTACTTCCCGTAGAATAAAAGGGATGCCGAAAAGGATCCAAGGGTACCAAGGACCACCTTGTGATAGACAAGGTTGCAATGAAAAACTACAAACGGAACCAAAAAACTTGTACATGGCCTGGATAGACTTTAAAATGGTTTATGACATGTTGCCGCATCCGTGGATTCTGGTAATATTCAACATGTGTGGAATAGCTGACAACGTTTGTGCACTGATTAAGAACAACATGCCTAGTTGGAAAACACTTCTCTTCTGTAACAACCAGCACTTAGCCGAGGTAACAATCAAAATAGATATCTTACAGGGAGATTCCTGTTCATCTTTTTTATTAGTTATAGCCTTGATCCAACTTTCTCTCGTCCCACGCAAAGTCAATGCGCGCTGTGAATTGAGAAATAATGGACCTAATCTCAACCACATTCTCTTCATGGATGATTTAAAACTGTTCGCAAAAACAGAGCCTGAAAAGAAAAGAATGGTTGAGCCTGTGCAGATGTGCGTTGAAATTCGGTAGCTCGAGGTGCGGTGTCCACTTTGAAAGGGAGTAGGGATGAGCAGATTGTAGATGCATAGAATTGCCAAACAGAGAGCGAATGGAAGACCCGAATGATGATGGGCATAAATATCTTGGTATCTTGGAACTGGACAATATCTTGCATAGATAAATGAAAGACAAGGTCGTCATATTAGAAGCGTCTTATATTTCAAGCGTCTCAAACTTCTCTTGAAGCTAAAACTCAACTCGAGGAACCATGTAACTGCCATCAACATATAGTGCATCCATTCTGAAATGGACTTGAGCGGAGATTAACCAACTTGATCGCATTAGCCGAAAGACAACGACAATGCATGGTGCCTTCGACCGCAAGGCGAACGTACACAGACTCTACATGAAAAAGTGTAAAGGTGGACGTATGGGAGTGCATCAACAGTGAAAGACAAATCATGACAGAATATTTGGTAAATAGCAAACAAGGACTTGAGAGTGCTATGACCAATAGCAAATGTGAGAGAAGAAACTCTACTCCGCATGATATCACATGGTAAGTTCCACCGTGAAACTAACGACCAAGACGCATCATGGTGGTGGCTCAGCAAGGGTGACCTAAGAAAGGCGACTGAAAGCCAAATCAACGCTACCCAGGATCAGGCATTGAATACCAATCCAGTGAAAATGGATATATATACCACCCAAGTGAAGAAAACCACTGCAGAGTGTGTGAAGAGGGGCAAATGAGTGACTCATATTGCTAGGGCTTGTGAAAGCCTTAAGTAGAATGAGTACAAGGCACGACAAGGTAGCCCAAAACCTTCATTGGCTGCTATGCCAGAAGTATGGATACAAGGTAACGGGTGCTTGGTACCAACATACATAGGAAAAGGAAATGGACGAAAAGGGAAAGGCAAAAATCCATTTCGTCCTGCGTGCTAATGATTCTGTCAGATCGCCGCCTTAATAATAACACTGGTCAACAACCAAAATGCTTCTGAGACCAGAGTAGCAATTTCCAAGTAATTTTAGGTCACTGGATATCATGGCTAAAACTGATTTTAAGACACACGTACGTGTCACAACAGGTTCCAACAGGCTTGCGGAAGTATGTTTCTTACCGCACTCACTGTCCCACTGCTCTTCAGTATTGTTCCAGCAGTCATAGGAGGTGGTTGTGCTGTGCAAGTTTATATACTGAGGTGAAAGGTAAGGGATTTTCCTAGTCAAACACTTTTTAAACTTATAATAAATATGCATTGAGTAAGTTATTGATATGCATGTGATGGCATTTTATATTAATTTTATTTTTCTACTGAATGATATAAACACTTCTGCTTAGCTGTCATGTTCTGTATGATAATCATAAATTTATGAGCGAATTATCAGTTTATCTGCTAATTGTTTGTTGTTTTCTTCTTTAAAATGCCTCGCACTTGTGTGAATAAGGCAGATAACTTCTGCTACATTTGTAGTGAGGCATATAACTGCTATGGTTAGAAAGGTATATCACATATATTTTGGATGCAAGATTGGCGACCAGGATAAGAAGTGGGCTCCTCACATGTACTGCAACGCTTGTGCTACTAACCTTCGCCAATGGTTGAACAAAAAGAGAAAATAAATGTCTTGTGTTTTGCCAATGACGTAGCGGGAGCAATAGACACACCAACAATTGTTATTTTTGCATGGTACTTCCAGTAAAAAAGGGCTTTGTCAAAGAAGGAAAAAGAGTCCATTCTGTATCTAAACATTCCATTAGCTACCGGCCCAGTTCCTGATAAACTACCGTCGATATTCTTCGAGTCAG
>NC_043003.1:86195540-86213040 GCF_006345805.1 Octopus sinensis
CACATATAGTTATTGTTTTCGATGTAACGAGAATGTTATATAGTTTAAATAATTTTTAGTTTCTTATATTTTATAGAAAATAACCTGAACCCATTACCAAGACATTGCGTTAAATATCATCTCAACTAAGCAAGCAATTAAGATGTTACTCGTTCTTGTATATAGCAAGTGAAGTTTATAAATAAACAGTATCTCCTTAACTTCAAAGTCTCCCTTGACCACAAGTGGCCTGAACTCTTTACATGAACACCACCCTGTACATAACTCCATGTCCCCCCTACATGGCCTTGCTTTTTGCTTTTTGAGCCAAAAAATTAACTAACTAACTAACTAACTCTCCCCCCATGTGAACTATTTGAAGATTTACTCTATTAAAATCAATAACACCAGCATAGTCATATAAGTTTGAGTAAAAAATAATTTCAAATAATTGACTAGTTATGACTCTTAAGGCATTTACACAAACACTCATTGATTGGTTGTTTGGTTAATCGATACAACAAATAAGCAGTTAAATACTGTTACCTTTTCCGAAACTTAATATACCTGTCCATAATTTAATCTCATTACGGAATGTTTGTTTTCTTTTTAATCATTTGAGATTTGATGAATAGTAAATATGAGTAGCGAAATTTTATATCGAATTATTGATGTATCATTGGCTTTGAAGAAAAAAGTTCAATAAAAACAATTAGTAACATATTCGAATCGATTCCTTTTTAAAAACACTTTCTCTGTGTTTACTTTTTAAATTTAAATACTGTGTTAGCTTTTATATTTATTGTTTGAAGTATAGGGAAAAAATCATTACAGCTAAAAGAAAAGTGTTGTTTGAACATAAGACTAAACTGTTTAGTGTATTTTTTTTCTTTGGCTTCCGCATGTCAGCTTATAAAATAGGGAACGGTACTTTATATAGTGAACAAATTGAAATGTCACGCACTAAGAGTCAGTCAATCACGTGCTTCTGCCGAGAGAAATTAAACTAGTTGATGGCATAAGAAATAAAATTTTGATAAAGAAAACACTTCAAGCGGTATGTAATATATAACATACACGCACGCACGCACACACACACACACACACACACACACACACACACACACACACACAACACACACACACACACACACACACACACACACACACACATCACTCAATCAAGGTTATAATCAAGGATCAACAGAATAAACAATATTGTTTGAAGTTGCCAATAACAGTTTTGTTTTATCCATAAAAATCATCTAATTAGATGAAACCAATATAAATATGAATGATTTTATATTGATTGCTTATGTAGTGTAATGTGTAATTGACGATTATAATATAATACTAGTACTTACTTTATAAGCTTTAGAGACATTAGACAAAGCCAACATTTGTGTAATTTGAAAATTGTCATGAAACACGATAAAAAACACTGGTATCTATTTAGTCTGGCGTTTAATTATTTTTGCAAAATACTTGCACATATCTGTATTTCTAGATTATATGTTAGGTTTAATCAAAGTTTAGGTTTCGAAAGTAGTTTCCTAGACATCGGTTATATACCATAAACTCCTGCTTTGTTTTGTATGTGTTTTCTGTCAGTACTTCTCAATCACCATTTCTCCTCTCTATTTCTCTACCACTGATATAAGAAAGCACGAAGTGAGGATATTGTTAGATTTTTCATTATATCACTGAAATATTGGTTTTCTGAGTTAATAATTTATTTAAACATTATATTCAAGAGAAATGAAGGGTTTTGCTATACGGTGATATTCATAGCTTATCCAACATTATTAGCGGCATAAAAAAGCACGAATATTTCCGAAGTATTATGCTCCATAAGAGTTGGTTATGTTAAGTTAGGCCATGTAGGGGGACATGGAGTTATGTACAGGGGTGTTCATGCAAAGAGTTCAGGCCATTTCTGGTCAAGAGAGACTTTTAACCGAGCGTTCGTCGGCATCTTCACTATCTCGTCCGGCAGCTTATTCCACGGATCCGCAACCCGGACAGAGAAAGCCCCTCTCCTTCGATTGAGATGAAATCGTCGCAGATAGAGCTTTTCGGAGTGACCCCGCAGCCTACGCTCTGGAGCAGGAGTGAAGAACAGCTCTTTCGAGAGGTTACACTTTCCGCTTATGATGTTGTGAGCAAGAATGAGATCACCACGGCGTCGTCGTTTTTCTAGAGAATAAAGGTCGAGCATCTTCAGCCTTTCTTCATAATGCTTGAGACCAAGAACCATGCGGGTAGCTAGCTTCTGGACTCTTTCGAGATGATTTATATCTTTGAGGAGATAAGGAGAAGAGCCTTGAATCCCGTACTCCAATATGGGTCTCACCAGCGTGACATAGAGCGGTAGGAATATGGCTGCTGTGAGCATTCCGAATGATCGTCGAATCAAAAACAGAACTCCGCGTGCTTTGTTGGCAGCATGGACGCACTGGGCCGAAGGCGAAAAGGAAGAATCCACCAAGATACCCAGGTCCTTTACCTGGTTGGTCCTCTCCAGCAGCAGACGACCCGGCTCGAAATAAAGTTGAGTTGCAGGAGAAGAGCCAACAGGCAGATGACAGCACTTTGACACTTTCAGACACAGTATCTATTTCCAGTGTATATTGTATTAAGTGGATGACAGAGAAATATTCTATCGATACGTGTTGGTTCATCTCACTGGAGGTGTTGAACTGGGTATTGCACACGTAAAATTCCACTGCTTAGGACTGAGCTCAATAAAGTTTTCAACAGGTATGAGAACTTAATTTTACGTCTGCTAATTCTGGGACAACGTTAAAGTTCAGATGCCTAGGGTATGCACAAAGCAAGCTATATGCAGATGGTGATACTTTTTTTTAGAATCAGCGACATGAAAGAAACTAGATAAATCCAGTATGCAATGCACTTCAGTCTTTGACGAATAAACATACTGACAAAAAAGAAATTTTGTAGTAGGTGACTCGAATGTAAGTTAGACGTACAGAATGTACTATTGTTCAAAGCACAGTGAGACAATCGCTTAGTATATAATCGTGAACTACTGTTTAATTATTCCAAATTCTTAAAACACTTTATACTTCAAATAATTATTGGAAATACAGCTTCGTTTTGTCGATTGTGACATAAAAGATCGTAATGGTAGGCAACCTTTCATGGAGGAAATCTACGCCATAAATCATTGTAAAACCAATAACTTCGAATCAAAGGCACAGAAAACGTATTAGACAATGATAACATCATAATTCTGGAAAACAATTTTTTCTGCAGATATGGTTGTAACTTAATCTAATCCAAAGATCTTTAGAGAAGTTTGTGTATTTTCACAATCTAATTGCAGTCGAAAATATTTCAAAAATTACATAAACTTTTATTTTTTGATCTTACAGGGAAGCCTTACTGACTGAGTACTATTCTTGAGAAAATTAGCTTTTCAGACTACTGATACGAATCTATCTCAGTTAATTTGGAGTTAACGTGATTGCATACTACTGTAGAAATATTTTGAATGGAAAAGATCAATGTAGATGCTGTTTAGAACAATTCACATAGAACTATGATAAGTGTGTACACGCTCTACATATCTTTCGAAACTGAATAACCGTGTAAGCCATTGTGATGTATCGCAGGAATGGAATATGTCACTCATTTATAACTTGAGGATGTACATACGAATGCTAATGTGTGCCAACATGCACATACCCTTCACTCTCTCATACTCACATGCACATACATATAGCTAACTATCGTCAATGTGTATGGATCTTTGCACTCTAATAGTGAATGATCGTATGTGCATGATTGTGTACATATTTACGTGCTAGTAGTGTTCGTTTGAGTATCTCTCTTTCTCTCTCACTCTCTTGCAGACTCACACTTTTACATCGTGACAAATGATTTCTGCGACAGGAAGTTACCGTTAGCACTTTAATATCAGAGATTGTTTTGTGCTGATTCTCTTTTAAACTTGTTTTTTTTTCTCCAGATTTATAGCATTGAAAATTTTGAACAAAAACGATGGGATTTGGACACAAAGCTTCTATCTCCGTGCAATGAAAGCTGATATTAAAACGGTTTTATTTTAATTACAAAAACTTGCTTTGTAGCATAGGAATACGACCACCAATTCTAGGAGACGAAGCACTTCATTTTAATCAACTAGTTCTTGTTGCGTTGACTCAGTAAATTTGAAAGGCAAAATTAGTTTCAACTTAATCTGAATTCAGAATATAAAGACACATTCGTCGATGACAGGTCGTTACGTTTTCCATTACGGGAAAATAATTGACAAAGTATGTTATGTAGAACCACTCATTGTGACCCAAAGAACATAGAATTATATAACACACTAAAGGAAAAAGAAAGGTAATATAAATATCACCAACAGAGGAGAAAAGGACGCGAGAATAATCCGCCTGATGGCAAACGATTTAAGGTTTAATAAGTGTATGGGATTACAGGCATTGAATAGAAAGTTAAAAATAGACTCTCCAAGCTGATAAAAGCAGAGCAGGATTATTAATTTCAAATCTGACATTACGAAAATCTCTCCTGAAAGTGAAATACAAATGTGTATCTCAAGAATGTGAAGTAGTTGATGTACAGTTGAGCACGTAGTCTCATGGAGCCCAATAGTAGCAAAAATAATACTTCCTACTGAGGACACAAATTTTTAGAAGAGGTATATAGTCGATTAATACTTATTCTATCGATCCCAAAATGACAAAGTTGGCCTCAGCGAAATTTGAACTCAAAACGAAAAGCCGGAAGAAATGCCGCCAAACTTTGTGGGGCGTGCTAATGATTGCGTCAGCTCATTCACAGTCTTACAATAGTTGTAAAAATAATGCAAACCATGTACTCTCGAAGGCAAATATGTTGAAGTGGGATAATGAAATTTGGACTATATATACAAATAATATCACGGAGATGAAAGGAATTGAAAAGTTAGGATAGAAACTACAAACCATATTGAAATATCCTCGGGCAATAATTCTGTCCAAGATATCAAAAACTAAGGCACCAAAGTAGCGCAGAAATTCTTTGAAAAGTACTGTTATATCCAGAAACCTACCCGACTTTATGGTTGCAGAATTACCTAGGTATAAGAATCTACACTCGGGAGAGTATACAAATGCTACTTTTTCTGTAACGAAGACTCAAGACTCAATTTTTTTTCAGGACTTGAAAAACAAAGTGGTCACTCAATTAAATGATACAAGGCACACTGTGAAATAGATCGATCCCATAAAGAGAAAAGCAAAGTCGATATCAAATGGATTGATTTTAGAATGTAAACAAACGTAATTTAAGATTGCGATTAAATGATGAGGAATTTCAACAATGGAAATAATGAAAATCATACAAATTGTTGAGATGCAATCACTATATTTGAAAATGATAATAGAGGTAGCTACGGAAAAAGAAGATCATCGATTCCATTTTTGGAGAGTAAAAGAGACGTATATGTAAGTGTAAAAGAATAAATGTTACTTGTTAACGAGATCGCATCAGATTTAGTAAAGAACCTGCTATATGGTCGGATTAGTTATAAGGAGCAATTGAATAAATTCTGTATGGCTGGATTCTCTGTATTTTGTGCACAAATTGTATGGTATCATCGTCAATTCCTTTAAAACAATAAAAACCGATAATTATTTCTTACTGTAAAAAAAAACAACACCAGACCTACGCCACGTGGTAACTCAGTGATTCAGAGTATTTGGTTTTAGTATTTGCCTGATAGTTAAAAGCGTATTGCCTACTACCTACCACCTTGGGTAGGTGCATGTCGGGCAAAATGCTTAGCGGCCATTTCGACCGTCTTTACGTTGAGTTCAAATCCCCGCAAAGTCGAGTTTGTCTTTCATCTTTACCGGCTCGATAAAATAAGTAGCGGCCAAGTATTGGGGTTGATGTAATCGACTTCCCCTTGCTCTAAAAGACTGATGCCCGGTACCAAAATTTGAAACCTTTATTATTATTAATGCAACAAGTTAATAGAAACTTTAGCTCGTAGGGGAAATGGTTAGCAACATTATTTCGGCCCGCTAGCGGTCAACTCGCGCCGAGGACAATTTTGCTTTCCATCGTTTCAGAATCGATAAAATAAAGTACCAGTCAAATACCAGGGTCGATGTAATCGACTAACTTGCTCCCCCTAAATTTGCAGGCTTTGTAACGAATTGGAAATATTATAATTCTTCACTCTGGACGCTGAATATGTTGCATATGACTCGTTCCTGAAGAAAACCGACGTTGCTGAATGGAACAATTTTTTTTAGCTGAAGCACTCGCTTACTGGTAACATAAAACTATTTGAAATTTCTCCCTAGAAAAGTTGTCAAATGAAATCAATAGTGCTTATGTTTTATCATATATATCAGCGATATAAAAAGGCAATGGATATCTCTAGCTACGTCTATAAAATGTTCCAAACAGAAAACAGATAAAAAGTAGAAAACTACTTTAATTGCAACACAATATATTTATAGCAACCACGAATTGAAAGAAGACACACATATTCTAACACCGGGCTTAAGTATATTAAAGTAAGAATATTGTGAACAACAACGAGAGCAACATAAGGAACGGTATGCATGCATTCAATACTGTAATTGTAAATACGAAGAATTGAAAAGTATATTTCACAAACGTTCTTTCGAGCGTTAAAAATATCTCGATGTAGAACTTCGCTTGGCTGATTTTTGTACATATTACAGGCACCATAGAAATTCGAGAGAAGAGGAAAGTAACCTTATAGGATCTTACAAAAAGCAGATTTTTTCCTATTATATATATATAGGTAAGAAATGAAGTCATATCTGACAGATATTTTAAATGATTTATTTTTTTGAAAGAGAGGAGATATGCCACCTGTAGTATCATACGTATATCTTTAGATAGAGAGCAGGATGAAAGCGCAATTCGAAATGGTACGCGACTCATAAGAGGGAATCGTTGTATATGGAAGGGAGAGACACAGTAGTTACCATCAGCGATATCTGTTACGATGTTCACCTCTAGGTAATAGTTCGTGCCACAATACATTCGTGTGATCACGAACATTTAATGATATGTGGTTATGATATAACATTTAATGATATGTAGTTAGTGGTTAGGTTGGGTCACCAGGGATATACAGTCATGATTACGCCTACAGGACCACAAAACAATACTAGATCTGTCGAAGATGTTGAGAAGACCTTAAAACTCACTTGGTACTAAATGACCAGGAACTACTACATAGTAAATACATCATCAAATTCACTTGTGAAGAGGGTCCTAAAAGGAGTCCGGGGTGGGGGTGAGTAGACATACTCAAAAGAACAAAAAACACACAACAGAAAAACCAAAGAAGGCAATCAAAGGTGAGATTGAAGGTGGGAATTGGTGAGAAGGTGAGAATTGCAAAATCTGATCTTACATTGTTTATTTTGTCCTCTATAATCATTATCTGGTCTTCTTGCTTCAGTAGTGTGGTCAGTCATTATGGGGAAGTCCCATAAGTACCTGTAATACTCATTCACTGTCACAGCTTGTGCTTTGTATTCATACATCTTTCCTGTAATTTCAATGCCCTGCACTCGGCTAACATTCCAATGCACTCTTTTTCTTACGCCATCATGTCTACCTTTAAACTGTTTTCTTGTTAGCTTACTGCACTCATCAAGAAATAATTGATACTTTCGTCTCCTTTTCTGCATATTATACAATTTTTTGTCAACCTTTTATCAGATTCGTCTTTATAGTTTGTCACTGAGCGGCTATATTTAGCGCTTCGGTCTCTCGTTTCAGGTTTCTCTCTGAAAGCCATAGCCAGCGTTTTTCTATTTTTTTAATTTAAGCATTCCCGGCTTATTTGGAGCATGCCTTTCATCACTTTGCTCTGTTGTTCATTCTTCTGTTCTTCAATCCTCCCACGATCCAGTAAATTTTGAGGCATCTCTTTCTGCCAATATTATACTTTCTTCCCTATGTGCCATATAATTTTTCAAATTCATTATCACAGTACTAACGCGTTTAATAATCTCTGCCCCATTCCTTTTTTGGTAAGTACAGTCTGACGGTATTACTTTTAGGGTACGTGTTGTATTATGCGCAGCGTTTAGTTCTGTAGCTCGACCTTTGTCCATTTCAGAAAGGGAGAAGATTATCTTAATACTAGTACAGCTCATGTATTTATTGCTTTAATAATATTCCCTCCACTTAATTTTGTTTTGAGTACCATCTTAATTCTTCCCTTGAACTTTTTCATTTCTTGTATTTTCCTATCATCTTTGAACACCTCTATGTATTTCTATCCCCCATTAATCCACTGCGATGTTGTGATAATTTTATGCCATGCGAGTTTATCTTCTGGCCTCACTTCATAATTAGAACTGCACACTTATTTACTCTAAACTGCATTCTAATTTCCTTGCTGAATTTTCTTGCTGTTTGGATTAGAGAATCCAGGTCTTTCTTATACTTTTGTATATAGTCTGAAAGCCTAAAGGGAAGTCACACCGTTTTCCCAGATTCAACATGAACAGCAACAAAAATCGCCAAATCACCAACAAGGCCAACTACAACGACAAAACGAGCAAAACTAACGTGGTCGCCAACAACAACAACAACAACAACAAAAACAAACAGTAACTAACAGAAAAGCAAGATCGACAATAAGAACGATAACAGTAGCAACAGCAACACCATCAGGTCATTTACACGAAATCAGACTCATCGTTTGCTAACCGAACGCAAGACCGGATTGATTTAATAATAGAAGACAACACAGAGTTCAACCGAAAAGTCTGGCAATGATTAGCTAGGCTAGACCTATTCCTGCTTCTCCAGAAAGAGGAATGTAACATTAGAAAAACTACCACTTATAAATGAATAAAGAGAACAATTTAGAATTGATAACCTAACACCAGCAGAAGCAGAGATGTAATAAAGGACGTACAGGAATCAATAATGCATGTGAAAAAAAGAAAGCATTAAGGAGTGAACAAAAGATGAGCAGCAATAGAGGAAGGTTAAAGAGATTAGCAGCAGAAAAACACGCCTTACAAACGGAGACCACACCTGCTCGCCGACCTACACTGTGAATCGATTATCATTGCTAACATGTTTAGTAATATCGGAGTTATTGCTTCTTTTCCATTTCGAGGTGTATGCACACTGAGATATTTTTGAATTCTATACATGGAATATTTCGGTAACAAGGATAGGATCGGCAAACAGAATACATATATTTTCATTGGCCGATCTGCTTCCCCGTTAATCTTTTTAGGCGTGTCTACGATAATATTGCACACCAGGTCTGATGCTTACTTATATATACTTATTTTCAATTTTCATGTGAAAATGTCAGCGCAGTGTCCAATATAAATACATTTAACAACTATGGCAAACATGTGAATATCTTACTGTTAAAAGGACTGTGCATCCCGAATTAAAGTGACCTATTGTTTCTTTTTGTGCTGATAGTACAGGGTACGGCTGATAATGACCACTTATTTTATAATTTAATACGTGTTTGGTGAGGCAAGGCATTAATCTTGTGTCTCTGAGAAAGCAAATCATCGGTCTCCGACTTATAAGGTTTTCAAGTAGTATTGGCTCTCATATTTCTTGATTTCTTTTTGCAGGGCGTTGTAAATATCGGCCTTCGAGAGTTAAATTTTTAACATGTTGATGCAATCCTTTCTATTTTCATTAAAGTACCAGTTAAGTGCAGAAGTCGAGGCTTTCAGCTAACCCACTTTCCTCAGAACTGCTGACCTTATATAAAACCATTATCATTTCTATTGTGTTATCAATATTTAAATACATTTAAGTTTCTTAGTAATTCATTTCTAGTTAATACTTAATTGCCTCCTCAAATATAACCCAGGTGCTATTTTAACTTTTATTATTCCCTTTTAAAACAAATTAATCTTTCTTTACTAACCACAAATAATTTTTATTTAAACAGTGTTGTTACTTTGCAATATCTCTCTATTCATGAGAAAACTATTTCTTCTTCGTATACAGGTTAAATATTACATCTAGTTTTTTATCGGTTTTAGTGCAGTGCTTTAGCATTGCAGTGGATATATTTCTAGTTCTCTTTTCTAGCTACTTCAGATCACTTAATGTCCGGACCGGTTTATTTAACATGTAGTTTAGGACTAATATGCCTAATATATTTATCAATCGGTCTCTTATTGTTGATATTGAGTTCGGTTTTTAATATTATTTCTGATTATTTGGTAGTAGTCTTATGTATATTTTCTCCTTCACATTTGAATGTTATAGCTAGCAGATGCATTAGATTCTAAGTAATTGCCGAGGTAATTCTATTTTCATTTAGGTTTCCGAACATATAGTGATTTTAGCTCTTGTCCTTGGTATAGTTAAGAGTAATAATAATAACAATAACAATAATAATAATAATAATAATAATAATTAATAATGAAGAAGAAGAAGCAAACGAAGAAGAAAAGGAGAGGAGAAGAAGAGGAAGAAGAAGAATAAAAAGAAGAAGAAAAAGAAGAAGAAGAAGAGAAGAAGAAGAAGAAAAAGAAGACGAAGAAGAAGAAGAAGAAGAAGAAGAAGAGAAGAAGAAGAAGAGAAGAAGAAGAAGAAAAGACGAAGAAGACGAAGAAGAAGAAGAAGAGAAGAAGAAGAAGAGGAAGAAGAAGAAAAAGAAGAAGACGAAGAAGAAGAAGAAGAAAGAAGAAGAAGAAGAAGCAAAAGACGGAGCAAAAGAAGGAGAAAAGGAGAGGAGAAGAAGAAGAGGAAGAAGAAGAAGAAGAAGACGAAGAAGACGAAGTAGAAGAAGAAGAAGCAAAAGAAGAAGAAAAGGAGAGGAGGAGAAGAAAAGGAAGAAGAAGAAAAAGAAGAAGACGAAGAAGACGAAGAGAGAAGAAGAAGAAGAAGAAGAAGAGAAGAAGAAGAAGAAGAAGCAAAAGAAGAAGAAGAAGACGAAGAAGAAGAAGAAGAAGAAGAAGACGAAGAAGACGAAGAAGAAGAAGAAGCAAAAGAAGAAGAAGAAGAAGAAGAAGAATGTGTGAGAAGAGGGTCGAAAGTGTGACTCACACTGTTAGTGGTTGTGAAAGACTTGCGCAGAATGAGTTCAAGCGTAGGAAACGACAAAACAGCCCGAAACCTTTCACTAGCTACTATACCGTAAGTGTGGATATGAGGTTACGGGTGCTTGGTACCAACATACAAGATAATGGACTGAAAGGGAAGGCAAAAATCCTCTTGGACTTTGATTTCCAGACAGACAAAGTGTTAGAGCACCGAAGGCCGGATATAGTAACCTTTAAGAGGGACAAACAAGCAGTGCCAGGCGATCAACATGTCATCATAAAAGAAAGAGAAACATTGATAAATATGGAAACCTGAAAATTGAGATCGCTAAAATGTGGCAGCTACAAGAGTCGCACATACATGTTATCTATTCCTGTTGTTATCGGAGTATTGGGTTCAATACCACCCAATCTGAAAAATAAACATCTGAAAACTTCAGAGATGCCCTACAATCTGGATGTATTGTAAAAGTCGGCATTACTTGGAACTGCACGTCTATCTGAGGTCATTGTGGTGACTTGACAAACAGTCAAACCTCCGCTAGATACCATATCTTCAATGAACAACTTCACAATATTGTATACTGTGCGACATCTATAATAATAATAATAATAATAATAATAATAGTAATAATAATAATAATAATAATACAACAACACATACATATAAAATATGGAAGGAAAATAATAGAGATTTAGACTTGGATACAGCAATGAACCCTAATAAATTAGCTAACGTACGAAGATACATTCTCAACACAAAAAAAATATCAGAAATAGAAATAGAACACCTAAAAGAAAACATACACCAGGAAAATGTAGATAGAAGCCACACAACAATGCCCAATAATATAAACACTGAAACTGTAAAACACGAAGACAAACGCAACATTCCCAACAAACACGATGTAAACAACGAAGGGGAGCCTAATGATTATGATAATATAAAAAATAAAATAATCAAAGAACTGAAAACCACAGAGCTCAAAATGGACCACCGACCATACCTCCCAAGAATCAAAATAAACGAAATAACACACCTATTATAAACAGCATAAACCTAGCCGTCACTGAACTGATAGCCACTGAATAAAAAAAAGTGATATCACTGAGCTAAATAACCTAATATACGCAGCAGCCACTGCAGCCACAAAAGAAGCTGGATACTCACCCAAACCCGCCCAAACAGGAGTACCACCACCCAAACAAACCCTGTGGATAAATAACATCCAAAGCAAAATAAAAAAAATAGAAAAGACCTGTCGATTCTTAATGAATCAGCAAAGAATCAACGCTACTACTAGCAACAAAAAGAGAACGAAAATACTCCGCAAATATAACATAACAGAAAAAGATTTGCCTGAAATAAAAGAAAAGCTGAAGCAAGATATCCTTGCCAAAGCACAAGGATCCGCCGGTACAAGAAACGCCAACGCTTCTTTGAAGAAAACAAAAAGTTCAACTCCAACCCCAAAAGTTCTACCAAGAACTGGCAAAAATAAAATAGAAGTCACTGCAGCACCAACGGCAGAAGAATTGGAAGAATTCTGGGGAGAAATATGGTCGGCGAACGAACCACCAAAAAAAGAAGTATCAAAATAACAAACTCGGCATCTGAACAATTTGGACCCCCCATAACAACTGAAGAGGTCACCCAGGCACTGCAAAGACTAAGCAACTGGAAGGCACCTGGGCATGACAAGATCCCCAACTTCTGGTTGAAATATCTAACAGGAATGCACAAAAAGCTGGCTGAAAACTTTAACAACGTACTAGCAGAGCCAGAGACAATGCCTGAATGGCTCACGAAGGGGAAAACCATCTTAATTCCCAAATCAAATGAAACAGAAAAACCAGAAACTACAGACCAATAACCTGCCTCCCTACTATGTTCAAGGCATTTACTGCAGTGATATCACAAAGGCTGAACAAGCACCTGGACGAAAACAAACTGTTCCCAGAAGAGCAGAAAGGATGCCGCAAAGGCTCATATGGCTGTAAAGATCAACTAATGATTAATAAAGCCATAACTGAAGACAGCCACAGAAAGAAGAAAGGCCTCAGTATGGCCTGGATTGACTACAAAAAGGCGTTTGATAGCATCCCCCACACATGGATCCTCGAAACACTAGCCATTAACAAAGTAGCACCAACAATCATAAAATTCATAGAGCACTCTATGAATAAATGGCAAACAGTCCTACACCTCCAAACAAAAGAGGGACTCATGAAAACCAAAGACATCCCCATTAGAAGAGGAATATTCCAGGAGATACGCTCTCTCCACTCCTTTTCTGCTTGGCACTGTCACCTCTATCTGATATGCTAATAGAACTGGATGCGGATATAAATGTTACGGCAAAACGATCAGCCACCTTTTATGTATGGATGACCTAAAACTATACGCTGCAAATGACAAACAGCTGGAAACACTATTAAAGACAGTTCATGGATTTACCAAGAAATAGATATGAAATTTGGATTAGAAAAATGCGCCAAAGTAACCATGAAAAGAGGAAAACTAGTTAAGAGTAACAACATCACACTAGATGAAGCAAATGAATAAAAGAATTAGACCAAAGCCAAACTTACAAATACTTAGGAATCCATGAACTAGATAAGACACACACACACACATGAAAGAGAAAATAAAAAAAGAATATTATAGACGAGTTAGATCAATACTAAACACAGAGCTCAATGCTAAAAACAAGATAATAGGTATCAACACTTTAGCTGTCCCAGTTATAAGTTACAGCTACAGCTACAATATCCTAACTGGACACGAAATGAACTGACCAAAATAGACAGGAAAACAAGAAAAATAATGACAGGATCTAGGATGCATCACCCAAAATCTGATATAGAAAGACTATATATACAACGTATAGAAGGTGGTAGAGGCCTTATACAGCTGGAAAACTACTATAAAATAACCACCATAGGACTGCAAAAATATCTACTTCAGAAGGAAGGAAAACTGATCCAGATAGCGGCAAAACACGAGCAAAACAAAAACTGTTCTCAGTATTTAAGGAAGCTGACAAATACAAACAAGAAATCATACCACCTAATAAACATGAAGAAGAAGAAGAAGATGAAGAACAACAAAAGCTATAAAAAAATGAAATCCAAACTAAAAATAGAACAGCAACGAACCGTGATAAAACGATGGCAAGAAAAGCCCCTTCATGGTAAATACTGGACTAAACTAAACGCAAAAGAAATAGACAAAGAAAAATCCCAGCAATGGTTGAGAAGCTCAGGACTCAAAGCAGAAACAGAGGGATTTTTAATTGCAGCACAAGACCAAAGCCTCCCCACCAGAAATTACCAAAGACATGTAATGAAAAGAAATATTACAAGTAACTGTAGAATATGTGGAGATGGACAAGAAACAATAAATCATATTATCTCTAGCTGCCCAGTCCTGGCTAAGAAGGAATATATTCACAGACATGACAGAGTTGGAACTTACATACATTGGAAGCTATGCCAACATTATGGAATAACAACAGAAAAAAGATGGTATAGGCACACACCAGAAAAGGTCACAGAAAACGAGAAAGCAACCATACTCTGGGATATGCCGATACACACAGATAGAGAAATTAAGGCCAACAGACCAGATATAGTTGTCAGAGACCATGAAGAAAAAAAATGCTTTCTAATTGATGTATCAGTACCGGCAGATGACAACGTGTCTCTAAAAGAAATGGAGAAACTCTCAAAATACAAAGACCTGGAAATAGAGGTAACTAGAATGTGGAATCTGAAACAGAAACAATTCCTATCATAGTAGGTGCATTAGGCATGATAAAAAAATATTCAGACAATACATAACAAAAACACCAGGACTTACAAACACATATAACATACAGAAAATTGCACTACTAGGCACTGCACACATCCTACGCAGAACACTTTCCATACAATAACCATCAGAGCATCACAACAAATCACAGTACATACCCAAGGCACACAGAGCTGCGCTCGGTAGTGAAGTGAAAGCACGCTATAAAAATAAAAATAAAACTACTGAATAATAATAATAATAATAATAATAATAATAATAATAATAATAATAATAATAATACGCAAAATACTCTCTATGTAATCCCAAGGTTTAAAAGAAACCTTTTTCTTTAATGTATTAGACATTCACTAGTACAACACCAAAAAAACCCAAATACATGGCACACTAGGCATAACAACAACGTGAACTTCCAACCTGTTGTCTCTTGAGGTCTCTGGGTGAGACTTGGAGCCAACTTGTACAGACATAAAGCAAAAGTCAAACAGAATAATAATAATAATAATAATAATAATAATAATAATAATAATAATAATAATAATAATAATAATAATAATAATAATAATAATAATAATAATAATAATAATAATAAGAAGAAGAAGAAGAAGAATGCCCTGATGCAGTACCAGACAGTGGCTCTCATGGCTTCTGATCTTAACTGAGTGGGGGTGTTATCATGTACATTATTTTGTCTTGGTATAAAAGATGGGCTACAGCGAATATTCTGCTTAATACCACATATTTCTTTGTCAGTTGTTTGACCATAACCAGTTGAGCATGTCCCTTGGTGGCTGACGATATGTGCATCTTTGATCATGAGCAGAAGTAGTGGGGGAATATCATAGCCATATGTTGAGAGGGATCCTTTGGGGATGGGATAATTCACGTCTGGAAACATAGGTAATTTCGTTCAACAACCTTAAAAACCCTTATTCAATAACCTTTTGAGCGGGGTGGGCTACTTAACCTCAAGAAAATCCTGACCTCCTGCAAGGCCACGCGCTGTATATCTTGATATGCGATCACCATATCGCGCACATATGGTTGTGATGGATGTGCCTAGTGTACTCTTATCAGTCGGGTAGTCACGATGGCTATACTGGGCTTCGTATATTTTATCCCAGTGTCACTTTGACGACATGCACTGTTCTCTCACTCAATGATAACTGCCTCCCTCCACTCTTTCTCTTTCCCCTCCTCTTCCAATGGGTTCTCAGTACTACTGTAATCATTCACTCGAGAGGATAGCCATTTAACAGCTCTCTCCCAGTATCTTCTTCTTCTTATTATTATTAAGGCAGTTAGGTGGCACAATCGGTAGCAAGCCGACGAAATGCTTAGCAGAATTTCGTCCGTCTTTACGTTCTGAGTCCAAATTCCGCCGAGATCGACTTTTGGGGTCGATTAAATAAGTACCAGTTACGCACTGGGATCGATGTAATCCACCTAATCACTTCCCCCAAATTTGAGGCCTTGTGTTTCCAACAGAAAGGATTATTAAGGTGGTGAGCTGGAAGAACCGTTAGCATACTGGACTAAATGCTTAACGGAATTTCGCGTGTTGTTACGTTCTGTGTTCAAATTCCGCCGAAGCCTACTTCGCCTTTCCTTCTTTTGGGCCGATAAATTAAGTACCAGTGAAACACTGGGTCGATGTAATTGACTAGTCCCCTTCCCCCAACTGTCAGGCCTTGTGCCTTTAGTTGAAAGAATTATAATTATTAAGGCGGGATAAGGCGGCGAGCTGGCAGAATTGTTAGGACGCTGGACAAAATGCTTAGCGGTATTTCGCCCATCATTTCGCTCCGAGCTGAAATTCCGCCGAGGTTTACTTTACCTTTCATTTTATCGGGTCGATAAATTAAGTACCGGTGGAATACTGGGGTCGATGTAATCGACGAGTCCCCTCCCCCAAAATTTCAGGCCTTGTGACTATAGTAGAAAGGATTATTATTATTATCATTAAAAAGTGGCGTAATCGTTAGCATGCCGGGGAAAAATGCTTAGCGGCATTTCATCACGAGTAGAAGTACTGAGAGTTTATCATAGCCATGTGTTGAGAGGGATCCTTTGGGGATCTGAGTTCAAATTCTGCCGAGGTCGACTTTGTTGCTCATTATTTTGTGGCTGATAAAATAAGTGCTTGTTGACCCCTGGATTCGACGCATTCGATTTATTCACTGCCCAGATTTTACTGGCCCCCTGCCAAACTTTGAAACCATTTTTCCGAAAGTGAACTGGTAGATTTATTTGTGCGTCGACAAACAAAATGTTTTGAGGTATTTGTTCTGTTACCTTATGTTTTGTGTTCAAGTTTCATTTTATACTTTCGGAGCTTATAAAATAAAGTTCTAGTCAAGTAATGCTGTTGCAGTTCTTGAGACAAAATTTGAAACTCATGTCTGTCTCTCCCTAGTATTAAAACTGAAGTTCAGAATAACAAAAATTGTGACTATAGCGATACTTTAAAAGAATGTCAGTAGAAGATTTTCACGAAACCATTTATTATTTAGTCTTTTTGTATAAGAGAAAAGCAGGTCTTCAGCCTAATGAGGAAAAAAATCAATAGTAGTGTTGCAGCAAAATCTGAAGAAGCAGAAGAAAATATCAAACTTTGAGTGGGAAGGTTGTTATAAAA
>NC_043003.1:86215540-86270540 GCF_006345805.1 Octopus sinensis
TAAATATCTAATTTGTCATTTACGTATAGCAATAACATTATTTCTTTTTAATTATTTTATCAAAACCTGAACTTATGCTACTCGTTTGTGCTCATCATTTGATATGTCTTTGTCGCACGTATTTAGTTCACTTGAAATAGAACTATTCCTATGTTTTCTTTTCAAATGTTTAAGAGTTCCTTGTTCCTATGTCAGTCTTGGTTTTCTTTATGAATTTCACCATAGGAATTCTTTCTCAATCCTTTTAAGGCGGCTGCCTGGCAGAAACGTTAGCACGCCGAGCGAAATGCTTAGCGGTATTTCGTCTGCCGCTACGTTCTGAGTTCAAATTCCGCCGAGGTTGACTTTGCCTTTATCCTTTCGGGTTCGATTAAATAAGTACCAGTTACGCACTGGGGTCGATATAATCGACTTAATCCGTTTGTCTGTCCTTGTATGTCCTCTCTGTATTTAGCCCCTTGTATGTAGTAAAGAAATAGGTATTTCGTCTGCCGCTACGTTCTGAGTTCAAATTCCGCCGAGGTCGACTTTGTCTTTCATAATTTCGGGGTTGATAAATTAAGTCCAAGCTGCGTGCTGGGGTCGATCTAATCGACTGCCCCCGTCAAAAAAAAATTCGGGCCTTGTGCCTAGAGTAGAAAAGAATATGACTTATGAAATAATCTCTCTTTGCTCTCGTTACTAAAATGGACTCTGCTTTACGCAGATAGTTGGTCTCTTATTCAGATACCACCGATTAGTTCTACCGACACCTCTGGTCATTCATGTTGCTTTCACGCCCGACCCAGTACTTACAATTATGCCTACTTCTTTCCCAGCAGAAGATCGTCCTTTTCAAATCTCTCTACTCTACGGGTTGACTTCCAACACTTTAAAGAGAATAAATAATTGCATCAGTTTCACCGGCCTAGATGTGTCTACAAGTGTCATAGGCACCGGCTCAACCTCCAGACTCAGTAAGAAGAACAAAACATATGCCATCGATACGTTTTAATTAAATAGAGTTCCACAGAACAAAACTGAATAAGACATATGCGTGTAATAATTTACACGTTCATATATACTCGAATAGGGAAGGAACCTCCGCGGAGGAAATAGTCTCGGGAGAAACTGCGGCTACATCCGCAATGAGAGGTCTTTCCATGTCTGAATGTACACAAGCAAGCTAAATACGAATGTACAATCATATATATTATTGATTGCAGCTTCATGTAAGTTCAATTAATTAGTTCCAACCTGAATGAGCCTGACGCTCATAAAGGACTTCCGTTCATAAAGGGCTGTGAAAGCTGATTTCGTCTGCGTGACTGATAAAACGTAATGGTACGGACACACATGAGACTTAATTTTCGATGGCGTTATTCGTTCATATGTTGTGTGTGAGAAAAAAGTTTCTTCCGAAGCGATAACCGCAGAAAAGTATCTTCCTATGTTGGAATGTATTAAATGTATTAAATATGTATAAATATGATTGTGCACACACATATATATATATGTTTAAAATTATGATATAGATAAGATCTTCTAATATTTTGCGTAAAAGATATATTTCGCAGCGCAAATATTCATCTAATATTTTTCGATGTTGGTATTGTGTTGGGTTTGCAAAGAACCAGGTAATATTATCTCCACGGTAGTAACAAAATGGCGCAAAAATTTGTCTTCAAGTACAGAAGCAGTAACCTACGATCTATGTTTCCTTGAATCTGTAGCTTTTGTAGCAATATATATAGGATAGATCGTTCGCCACTACACACACTTTTTCTCTCCTTGTTTTTTTTTCTGTGTCCCTTTCTGTAGAAGAGCGTAGGCTCGAAACGTAAAAGACTTTTTCTATTCCTGAGCGTTATACTAATACATCTGTTTGTTTTGTACACCACCTGTCTTCGTCTTTTGTTTTTTTCGTAAACTCTCCCTATATATATATATATATATTATATATATATATATATATATATATATATATATATACATACATATATACATATACGCATACACATACATACATACATATGCATACATTTATGTATGTATGAATGTATGCATGTATACACAAGTCTGCAATTACGTTACTATATTGGAACCACTGTCATATTAATAGTGATGTGAATATAAATATGAGAAGAAATTTACATTATAATGATAAATAAAAAACGAAAGAATAGGTAAAAGAAAAAAATTAATGTTAAATGAGAAAAGTAGCGCAAGGATAGTTGAGAAAGTTTAGGATGTTTAACGAAGTAATGGTGTCTCTAAAAGGAGCAAATGAGAATTCAAAAATACACACATACAAGCACATACACACACATACAAACACTCACGCGGGCGGGCGCATGCACAGACATACAGTAAAAGACAGGGAATGTATAATTATAAAAATCTCGGAAGAAAATAGGAAGTTTCTCAGGAGAAATAGGCTAAGAATATTAAATTTCATGTCTATTTACCAATTACTACGCTAGTTCATAAGAAAAGTTAGACGAAGATTGGTTTCACAGAAAGATTTGATGGTGAGAATCCCGCACACATGAAGGAATAATTGGAATGTTGAACTATATTGAACTATCTATACAACAACTTTTTGAATCTGGAATCCTGGTTCGAGTCTGATTTACATAATTTCAGACTTTGATAAAATATATATAGTTCCCAAATGTCTGTCTGTCTGTCTGTCTGTCTGTCTGTCTGTCTGTCTGTCTGTCTGTCTGTCTGTCTATCTATCTATCTATCTATCTATCTATCTATCTATCTATCAATATTATATGTAGATTAATATTGCACTGTTAATCTACAAATAAATACAACGGAGCACCGGCCAGTGACCACTTGTTCTCGCTGTTCTATACTCCTGTGTGTGTGTGTGTATGTGTGTGTGTGTGTGTATGTGTATGTGTGTGTATGTGTATGTGTTTGTGTTTGTGTGTGTGCGTTTGTGTGTATACGTTTAGATGTATATACATGTATATACTTGTAGATATCTGCATTCCTCTAGAATGCTTACGTATAATGGAATTATCACTTCGGTTAGAATGCGTGGTTTCATAATACCGTTGCCTGGCAACAAACTATTTTGATATTCGAATTATTGTTGAAATTGTTTTATGGTGAACTGTGAACATTTTGCTAGAGTTTGCTATTTCTGTTACGGTTTATTATAAATTTCCTTTCTCGTCTCTTCATTTTCGAAATCGCGCTAGATTTACGTGTTCTTATTGTTGCTTAGGTTCTAGCTCGACCTTATTCAAGCAAATATATGACATAAGCATTCAAATAACTATAGATATGTGATTTTATCTATTAGCTGCCGGTTTTGATTCTTAGTCTTTCGTTCTCCTTTTCATCTTCATTATTATCATTTGTTTTTGTGGAGTAATGTCAACATTGCTACGTAGAAGTCATTCCTTTCAGCCCATTAAGAAATGTTTTATTTTGAATTTTTCTTTTCTATTTATTTTTAGAGATTTTGTTGTTTTAACCTTTTCCATTTTCTGCGACACTTTGTGCACATTCCACTGCAACCATTAGCTATTTCACGTCATACAATAATGGAATAGTGCTAAAGGTTGGTAATGTTATAGGGCTGTGTTTACTCCCTTGCTTCAGATATTAGATGTTTTTTATAAATATTCCCAACGTTTCGACTGATGCACAAGAGGGTCATGTGAAACCTGGGGACTATGACTAAATGACACGCGTAACGAATAGATGTGTATCAAGCGATCCGCTTCTTTAAAAAGGTTGCAGTTTCTGCGTTAGAAACTGAGAATTATTGCTCTTGTTGCTGCTTCTTTGTTTCCTGGTTTAGTATTTCTAGTCCTTCAAAGAAAAAGTATGACATTGTTCTTATGGCAAATGTGGAAGCAACTAATGCGTTTTTGCCTTGTACCATTAATCTTGTCTTTTGTCACGCCGCCCTCAACTGTACACAGTTCTTGTATGGTTGTGCGGCCTTCGAGTGTCATTGAGACGCTCCTTCATTGCTTATCATCTCTCATTAGCCTTGCTTTAACTACACACCCATATTTCTTTACAAAAAGTGACAAAGAGCCACGGACCCACAGTGATTCTAATAGCTCTTATCGTAATTATTGTATTTCTTTTGCTCTATATACTGGGGTACAAGTGTAAGAGCGGAGATATCTGTAACAATTTCGGTCGGTATTTTGCTTGAATCGCCCGTTTTAAAAGTGAAGCAGAAAATGCTAAAATTTTTCCTTTTACGGTTGAGAGGCATTCTCCCGAGTGTTTGTTGTAGTTGTTATCTTAAAAACAAATACAACAGTGCCATCTCTTCTATATAATTGACATTTAATCTTTTTATTATTCCCTCTTGTAGGGGATCTTGCAGCAAAAGAATACTACTTCTACGAAATTATTCCAGCTATGTTTTCCTTGCAATCATGGTTATTGTAAAAATTCAAATTCAGTTTATTCTAATTGTCTTAGAATAAAGACAAAGTTAAATATAATACAACCAGCACGTGAGAGATTTAAGCTACCTGAATTTGTGCGAGTGCCGCAATCGTTATTATCTATGTAAATCTTCTGAATTATTGCTAAACACTTTGGAATATTTTCCTATTATTTGTTCATTAAAATGTAATGAATTATTTTCGTTCATAAAAATGTAATTTTTTCTTAATTTTATTCATTAAGTTTGATATTTTGCGTTGGCGTTGCTTTCTTCGTTTGCCTGCTGTTAGAATATTTGGTTGTATAATATGTTTATACCTATTAACACTTTGAATGTAGTACAGCTAAGCGAATAAGATAAACAAATTAAGCGCAAGTTTTCGTCTAGTAATTATAATCTTTCAAGCAAGTACTCCAAAGAAAAGGCTATGAATTTGGTTGAGCAGCGGAGTGAAATAAATACATGGACGCCAGTAAAATAATAATAATAATAATAATAATAATAATAATAATAATAATAATATAATAATAATAATAATAATAATAATAATAATAATAATAAATAATAATAATAATAATAATAATAATAATAATAATATAATAATAATAATGATAATAATAATAATAATAATAATAATAATAATAATAATAATAATAATAATAATAATAATAATAATATTCCTTACTACTATAGGTACAAGGCCTGAAATTTTGGGGGAGGGGGAAGGGCAAATATTCCTTTCAATAACAGAGGTTTGCTTGTCAGTTGTTTGACCTTAATAATAATAATAGTGATAATAATAATAATAATAATAATAATAATAATAATAATAATAATAATAATAATAATAATAATAATAATATGTCGTTGTGGAATACGAATCTCCAATTATACCACTCTAATGGAGTACTTGCCTCAGAAAATATAAACATCAACTGTGGAATTTTTCAAGGTGACTCACTTTCACCTTTAATATTCTGCATAGCCCTAATACCCCTTACAAGTGAATTAAACAGAACAGGGTATGGGTATAAAATTGCCAATAAAAAAATAAGCATCTATTTTATATGGATGACTTAAAACTTTATGGTAAAGACAATAATGAACTTGAAGGCCTATTGCGCACCGTGAAAGCATTCAGCGATGACATCGGGATGGAGTTTGGACTTGAGAAGTGTGCCAAGGCCACTTTCCAGAAAGGGAAAGTGAAGACCACAAATTCAGTCGTGTTAGATGTTGACACAGTCATAAGAGAGCTTGAGCAAGAACAAACATACAAATATTTAGGGATAAATGAAGGCTCTGGTATTCAGCATGCAAGCATGAAAGAGAAAATCAGGAAGGAATGTTATAGGAGAGTTCGTGCAGTCCTGAAATCTGAACTAAATGCACGTAACAAGGTGTTAGCTATAAATTCCTTAGCAGTTCCAGTTGTTACTTATAGATACAATGTGTTGAACTGGAATATGAGTGAAGTAAAGAATATAGATAGAAAAATACGCAAGCTGCTGAGTTGTAATAGGATGCACCACCCAAAGGCAGACGTAGATCGCCTTTACCTTCCCAGAGCCCAAGGAGGTCGAGGCCTGATCCAATTTGAACTAGCTTACAAAACAACCACAAATGGACTGGCCAAATATCTCGAAATATCGAATGACTGGATGCTAAAGCTCGTGGAAAATCACGAGAGACGAAAGAAGCTTCATTCTATCATAAAGGAAAGCAAAAAATTTGCTATTGATCTCGTGCAGGATACCCAAACTGAACAACCCGAGGGAAGTACGGCAACTATTGTTGCAAAGAAGGTGAAAATGATAGCAATGAAAAAAGCGCACGAGCAATTGGCTGATAGGTGGGAGGAGAAACCTCTGCACGGCAAATATGTGACCCGCAGCAAACAAGCTGATGTTGACCAGAAGCGAACCCATCAGTGGCTACGGAGCTCAGGGCTAAAAGCAGAGAGCGAAGGTTTCATCCTGGCTGCTTAAGATCAAAGCCTATTAACCCGGAACTACCAGGCCATTTTGATGAAAAATGGAGCAGACCCAAAATGCCGATTCTGCAACGACATGATTGAAACAGTGGACCACCTAATCTCTGGATGTAAAGTCTTAGCACCAGTGGAGTATAAATTAAGACATGACAGAGTTGGCCAATATCTCCACTGGCTAATAAGTCGGTATTACAATATCAAAACTGCCGACAAGTGGTATAATCACCACCCTGAGGCTGTAACTGAAGGAGAAAATGTAACCATTCTGTGGGACTTTCCAGTACATACAGACCGAACCATCAAGGCCAATAAACCAGATATTGTTGTGAAAGACCAAAACAATAAAGTTTGCTTATTGATCGACATGAGCATCCCCTGTGATCATAATATCTCAGCGAAAGAGTTTGACAAGCTCAGAAAATATAAAGACCTACTCATTGAAATTGAGAAAATGTGGCATCTCAAGGCGGTTACAATACCAGTGATCGTAGGAGCACTAGGAATGATCAAGAAGGGAACCGAAAATTATATGAGAATGATCCCTGGCTTACCATCCCTGCAAGAAGTGCAAAAGATTGTCTTAACTGGTACATCACACGTATTGAGAAGAGCATTGTCGATGTGAGAACTGTTGCTGCTCATGTATTTTAATTTAACTTTAAAAAAAAAAAAAAATGAACGAACTACTGAGTTTGGTTTAATGGCCTACCAAAGTATACTATGAGTTTCTTTGCCCTAGGAGTCGGGAAGACACTCGGCAAGAAATGGAAGCAAATTTGAAAGAAGAAAAAAAAAGTAACAATAATAATAATAATAATAATAATAATAATAATAATAATGCTGATGACGACGACGATGATGATGATAATGAACGGAAGCTTTCGTGCAATGAGTGATGTCGACAGATTACACGTATCCAGAAAGAAAGGAGGAAGAGGACTTGTTTGTTGTGAAGATATGTGGGAGCTTTACCAGCCAACGCAGAAAGAATATATGCGGCGCCATGATAGCGTAGTAAAAATTGTTCATTGGGAGCTTTGAGAAAAATACGGTCTTGAAAAGGCTAGTCGGTGGTATGAGTAAATAACAGAAGGCTTTATAAAAGATGATGATGCTAAGATTTTATGGGACTTTATGTTACAATGTGACCGTGAAATTGAACATCGCAATGCAGATATGTTGGTGGTTAACAAAGTTACCAAACTATGCTTGATTCTATATGTGGCTTGACAATAAGGTTTGTGATAAAGAATTTAAGAACATTGAGAGGAACGAACTCCTAGCATGGGATGTAAAATATTTGTGGGCAATACTTTGTTCCCAGATGTTTTCGGGCATTTGATACTGTGAGTACCAAAATTCAAAGTCATTTTAAAACAATCAAGGGAAACATCAGGGTGGGGCACTTACAGAAAACATTACTTGGAACTGATAGAATATTTAGAAAAGTAGTTGACAACTGAAAGCCCGCTGGCTGTGAATAGCTGGCACCGGTATTTCCCCACCGGCAACAAATGCTGGTGACAGATGGAATAATAATAATAATAATAATAATAATAATAATAATAATAATGATAATAATAGTAGTAGTAGTAGTAGTAGTAATAATAATAATAATAATAATAATAATATTGATAATAATTGTAGTAGTAGTAGTAGTAATAATAATAATAATAATAATAGTAGTAGTAGTAGTAATAATAATAATAATAATAATGATAATAATATAGTAGTAGTAGTAGTAGTAGTAATAATAATAATAATAATAATAATGATAATATAGTAGTAGTAGTAGTAGTAATAATAATAATAATAATGATAATGATAATAATAGTAGTAGTAGTAGTACTAATAATAATAATAATAATAATAATAATGATAATAATAGTAGTAGTAGTAAATAATAATAATAATAATAATAATAATAATAATAATAATAATAATAATAATAATCAATTCTTTTTTATTGGCCACAAGGGCTGACACGCATGATTACATAAAGGGACAAGACAGGACGAAAGATTACAAAGGGTTTTGCCGTTTTTTAAAAACATCGAGTAAAAATCTTTATAACAACTTATAAAATTCAACAATGAAAAACTCCCAAAAGGGGGAGACGTTTCGAAAGTTCCTGGTGGAAAAACCCTACAAAAGCCAACGGGAGCCTGGTCAAAAAAAAGGGGGTGTAGAGAGTCCCCTTTCTTCTCCTTTTACATTACCTTTTTCTTTGAAATCACAGGCGAAACCTGAGAACTGGTCCATTTATACAGGCCAGTCTCGCACAATTCACCCACCTTTCATAAAACTTGCTATCGGACAGCACTTTCCTCTCTAACCTCATCTTCCTTTTCAAGTGAAACTTGAAAAAGTTGATGAGGCCTTGACCAAAGAGGAAAGTGTCTGTCTTTAGCCCTTTCAAACGAGTCCACCACACGACCTCTTTCGCCACAGCCACTAGGCACAAGAAAACGGCCTCGCCCTCCTGTGTTAAAGGAGGTCGGCGGGGCAATCTTCACTATGGATTCGGCCGATAGTCGGATCCGTCCTACACGTGACAGTAGCTGTTCGACAAAACCCATATTTCAGCAATACTCGGGCACTGAACGAGTGCGTGCAGAACGGTTTCGTCGTCCTGGCAACACCTCGGGCAGGGGCTCGGCTGACGGCACTTCCGTGCCGGTAGAGTTTATCTCGAACAGGCAGAGCCCCTCGGTAGCACTGCCAAGCGAGAGACCTCTGGAAATTATCCATCGGCCCCGGCCCGAAAGTCCTCCCGAACAGACCGCACAGTTCGTCATCTTCAACGCCTAGAGTTTCCCCGAGAACGTCGTCGCATTTTTCCTCCACTAACCCTCTATAGAACGCTAGAGTGGAGCTGTAACCGACCGCATTGCCCGCCTGGCGGAGGGCGGAGAGGGCTTGACGGCACTCGAGGTGCCAAGCGCCCTTTCTCGGTCTACGTTTGATCCAGGTCTGCAGTTCCGTCAAAGAGACGAGCTGCGGAAAATCGCGTCTGACAAAAGACGACCACACCTGTTCACCGTCTAGGAAGCGCTTGAGATGCCGCAGCCTGAGCGCATGTCTGCGCAACAGCAACCACGGCATTCCAAGGCCTCCGTTCAGCGGTCGTTGACAGCAGATGGATCGCCTGACCAGTGGCACCTGACCCTTCCACAAAAAGTCGAAGAGCAGACGTACCAGCTTGGCCAACCAGCGGTCGGGACAAGGGACGACGGTCAAGCGGTAATAGATGACGGATGCGATGTACGCATTCGCCACCTCCGCTCGACCTTTCAGGGACAGCTTCCTCTCGGCCCATTTCTGGGTGAGACGTGCCACCCTGCTCGTCACCTCTTCCCAGTTCTTATCCACCTGGAGGTCCGGACCGAACCAGACCCCGAGCAGTTTAACGGGTCCGTCTGTCCAGCGCCCTACGACGCTGTTGGACGGCATGGGCTTGCCTCTCCAGGTGCCCAGTTGCAAGCCCACAGACTTTTCCGCGTTAATCTTTGCCCCTGTCACCGCTTCGTACTGGTTTAGCGTCTCGCCAATCAGGCTAATGTGCCTGTGGCTCGACACCACCACGGTGACGTCGTCGGCATAAGCAGACACGCTGTTTCCGCCTCCTAGATCGCGCGGGATACCCCTCAAAGCCTCCAACTTGCGCAGTAATGGCTCGAGAGTCAAAATGTACAAGAGGGAGGAGAGAGGGCATCCTTGGCGGACCGAACGCGAGATGTCGAACGGTTCCGAAAGGTGACCGTTCACCCGTATCACTGAGCAGATGTTGCTGTATAAAGCAGCGATCCACCCGCGGAAGACTGGACCGAAGCCGGCTGCCCTGAGGACAGCTGCCAGGTACCGATGGTCGACCCTATCGAAGGCTTTACTCTGATCCAAGTTGATCAAAGCCCCACCCGCGCCAGCGTCGTTACCACCCTCTCTATGATGTAGCGCATGAGATGGAGGTTGTCGTGTATCGACCTGGTCGGCACGGCGCATGTCTGCGTCTCGCCGACCAGCTTGTCCACGACAAGCGCCAATCTCTTGGCTAGCACCTTGGCCAAAATCTTCAACTCTGCATTGAGCAGAGTGATGGGCCGGAAATTCCCTATAACGTCCCCCTTGTTTGGGTCCTTCTTTAGCAAAGCCACCACCCCTCGACAGACAAAAGCAGGAATTCTCCCGTTTTGCTGCCAGTTGCAGTAGACGTTTGCCAACAGGTCCGCAAACAAGTCTGGCATTGAAAAGTAAAGCTCGTAGGGCAGACCATCCAAACCCGGCGATCTACCTCTCGTGCAACTCTTCATCGCTTCCTGTACTTCCCAGGCAGATATCGGTCCTTCGCAGCACTCTGCCTCGCTGTCCGAGAGTTGCGGCAGTCCGTCCAGGTACACACCGAAGTCTGTACCGTTGGTGTCCGTTCCACCGCTCGTCCCAAACAGTTGACAAAGTGCCGCTGAAGCACCGTACACATCTGCTTCGGTTGGGTAACCTCGCGCCCGTTCTGGTCCACCAAAGACCGAATGGTTGCTCTGTTGCCTCGCTTCGCCTCCGCCACGCGGGCCCATCGAGCGGCTCTAGTCCCCTCCCCGCTTAGCGAACGTGCCTTAGCTCTGACAACGCAGCCTTCGTGTTTGGCGTCGAAGTGTTGGTCGAGGGCCAACCTTGCCGCCAACACGTCGGTCGCGATGCCAGTGTCAACAGCCTCGTCTAGTTTCTTAACTAAATCCCGCTCTCTCTTCCTACGTTCAATAGCTAGAGTCTTACTATACCTAATCGACTCTACTCTAATTGCTCTCTTGAGGGCAAACCACCAGTTGTTGTTGATGATTGTCCCCGTGAGCGCCCGCTTAACTAGTAAACTAATCCGGTCTCTGTAAGCTTTGCACGCCGTTAACGACGCGTTCAGCTTCCAGTAGCCGGGTCCCTGTCTATGTAGCCTATCTAAGTCGACCGTACAGATCACTAATTTGTGGTCCGTATATTCGACTAGGTGGAATTGTGGACACCCTACGCTGTCCTTATCCGCTGGCCTACAAAACACTCTATCTAAGTACAATCTAGACGACCCGATGCGGTTTGTCCAAGTCCACATTGGCACATTCGGGTTGTCTAGTCGAAACCTGTCGGACAGCTGAAAGCGGCCGAGTAGGTTGGCGAGGCTCTTGCACCCTCCCCCTCTCCTATCAGACGCTCCCCTGCCCACCCGATCGAAACGTTCGTCTAAGACAGCGTTCCAATCCCCAACTAGTACTAGAGTGCGTGACGTTCCCAGGAAAACTTCCAGACGTTTGAAATAATCCGACTGCCCTGCTCCTGTCGGAGCGTAGGCAGCCAGCAGTCTGAAAGCACCGCCGTCACTACCGTCGACGTCGAGGACCACCAACTTACCTTCCGGATCCAAGAAGACTGTCCTTATTTTCAGGTCCAGGCCCTTCCGAAACAACACCGCAGTACCACCACCGCCCGCTCCCGGCTGACACGGAGATAGAAATATCTCGTATCCGCCGAAAAGGGCTGCGAGTTCCTGCGGGTCGGAGAGCCTGGTTTCACTGATGGCTGCTACATCCACATCATGAAACCTCAGGTCGTTTAACAGGTGACCCTGGTTCCAAGGTGACCCGAGGCCTCTCACATTCTAAGATTTGCCATGTTTCAAAAGTTAGGGGGAAAAAAAGGAGAAAAAAGGCTCTACTTACTGTTGTTGGTGGTGGGGGTGGCTCCCTTGTGCTTTTGCACGGGTGCTTCAATAATATTTTTGTAAAGTTTCTGAGAGAAACTTTTCCCTAACGATCCCACATCGTTAGGGAATATTTGTTTTATTTCGTTGTAAACTGTTTTGTTTATTTTTTTGTGAGAATGTGTGCTGGTGGTGTGTTGTGTGTAGGTATTATGAAATCTGTAATGTTTGTGCTTGTTTTGTTTTTCAAATACTCAACCAGTTCCTGGTTTCTTGTATTCACTGCTGTAATCATGTCTGTAATTGTGTCTGTGTTTGGGTGTCTGGTAGTGGCAGTAGTGGTGTCGAAAGTGTTGTTGTTGTTTGTGTTGTGAGTGTGTGTTGTTGTTGATGTGTTGTTGATGTTGGGAAGTACTATTTGTTCGTGTTTCCCCTGTAAATCTTTTTGTTTTTCCTCCTTTTCTTTTTTGGAGGCACTATGTTCCATTCTCCTTTGTTGGAATCAGAGCTCGCACAATCCGAGATCTCTTCATCCGGCAAAGGAATGGTTGAGGGGTCTGCTTCAGTAGCAGGACGAAAAGTTTTTGGTTCCGCCGGTATCGGTGGTGCCGCTGCTCCTGTTACTGTTGATGTCGCTGCTGTCGACCTTCGAGGTACTGGTGTCGGTGTTGGTTTGGTGGTGGTTGTCGGTGTTGGTTGGTGGTGGTTGTTGTTGTGGAGGTGGTGTTGTTCGTCTTGGTGCTGGTGTTGGTGATGGTGTTGGTGGTGTGGAAGCCTTTGGTGTTTCTTGCTGTTTTTGTTGTTTCTGTTGTTGTTGCTTGTGTTGTTGTTGTTGTTGTTGTTATTGTTGTTGCTGCTGCCTCTTGCTGAAAGCCTCCATCCTCTTTTTGTGAATGGGACAGTCCCTCTTTAAGTGGCTTTCGCTGCTGCAGAGAAAACATTTTGGCTTTCGCCCCTCCACAGCAACGTTTAGCCTGGTGGCGTCCGGCAAACTTACGAAATCAGGGACTTTACTTATATTGTCTTGCTGAATTTGCGCAAGAAGCAGCACTCCCATCCCCAACCAGTTTTTCGCCATCACTCTCCTGACATCTAGAATGGTGGTAGTGTCCTCTATATCATAGAGGACAGCTGCCACCAGCCATGACATATCTAGCTCAGGGGGGGCGAGGTCGATTTTTATTTTGTTACTCTTCGCCGAGGTGGGTCGGAACTAGTAACAAATTCTCAGTTTGCAAGGGCGAAATGGCGTTCGCCCTTGCAAGCTCCTCTGTTGGGAAGCGAACCTCCACGGTTCCAAAACGCTTCCCCTTGGTTACGTAGCTCTTTTGGGCCCAAATGGGCTTTAGAGCTATCTCCAACTGTTGGGGTGTGGCATTTGTTATTCTTTTTAGTTTTCTGTCGAAAACTTTGTAAATTATTGTTTTCTTGTTGGTGCTTTCAATCACCTCTTGTGGAGTATTGAGGAAGATGCCATTGCCATCCTTCCTCAACAACTCCTTCGCTCTTTTCACATCTTCTAGAGTTATCTTAACTTCCTCCGAAATTTGCTTCGCAGCAGAAGCAAAATTGTTGGAAGTTTTTTCTTTTATCTCCGTGTCAATGTTTGTGATGATTTTTGTATGTTTTTTTTCCTCCTCCTTCCGTACCAAAGCATTGGGTGAAGGCAGAGGGGGAAAATCGAGAATTACGTCGAACGCGACGTCCTGGCTTGCATTCTCCTTTTGAACCGAGCGCGTGCTCTCCGGTTCGGAAGGAGGATCTTTGTTGCCTTTTAAGGCGTGAAGTGGGTGTTTTGGACGAGTTGTGTGTGTTTGCGGAGGGAATGTATCTTGAAGGAAGGAACAGCCAACTGTTCGCTTCATAGCCATGTTTTTTTGTTGTAATATTCAAAATGTTGAAAAATGTCAAATGTTCAAAATTTTAAAACGTAATTTCACCCCGAATGGGGCAAAATTTCGCCCAACCGACGAGCTCCGCAAGAAGCCGGTCGGTTTGGCTACAAAAATATTAAAAAATATTCAAACCTATCAATAGATTTCCAATGAAATTGGTGTCAAATTCACGGAGCTGATTCACGTACGTCCATCGGCGTCGGAAGGAATAATAATAATAATAATAATAATAATAATAATAATAATAATAATAATAAATGCCCTGATGCAGTACCAGGCAGTGGCGCTCATGGCTTCTGATCTTAACTGATTGGAAGTGTTATCATGTACATTGTTTTGTCTTGGTATAAAAGATGGGCTACAGCAAATATTCTGCTCAATACCACAGATTTGCTTGTCAGTTGTTTGACCATAACCAATTGAGCATGTCCCTTAGTGGCTGACGATATGTACATCTCTGATCACGAGCAGAAGTAGTGGGGGAGCATCATAGCTTTGTGTTGAGAAGGATTCTTTGGGGTTTGAATAATTCACCTCTGGAAACATAGGTGTTTCGTTCAACGTCCTTAAACAACCCTTATTCAGGGACCTTTTGAGCGGGATGGGCTACTCGATCTGAAGAAAATTCTAACTGGGCTCCACCTGCAAGGTCATGTGCTGTTTATCTTGATATGAGATCACCATGTCGCGCACATATGGTTGTGATGCATGTGCCTGGTGTACCCTTATCAGACGGGTAGTCATGATGGGTATACTGGGCTTCGAATATTTTACCCCAGTGTCACTTTGATGGCATGCTCTGCTCGCTCACTCAATAATAATAATAATAATAGTAGTAGTAGTAGTAGTAGTAGTAGTAGTAGTAGTAGTAGTAGTAGTAGTAGTAGTAGTAGTAGTAGTATTAATAATAATAATAATAGTAGCAGCAGTAGTAGTAGTAGTAGCAGCAGTAGTAGTAGTAGTAGTAGTAGTAGTAGTAGTAATAATAATAATAATAATAACCCTTACTACTAGGAATACAAGGCCTGAAATGGGCAACTGGAAGGCCCCGGGACCAGATAGATTCCATGGCTACTGGATCAAAAGATTTGGTGAATGTCATGCACGAATAGCTGCGCAACTCAACACCTTGTTAAATACCGACCAAGTAACACCAGAGTGGTTGACATTGGATAGGACAGTGCTGTGCTTGAAAAACATCAAAAGAGGCAACACGGTAGACAATTACAGGCAGATATCCTGTTTGACTCTTATGTGGAAATTATTGATTGGAATGTACAAACATCTGGAAAAAATGGAATCCTGCAACATGAGTAGAAGGGTTGCAAGCATAAGTGCAGTGATACCAAGGATCAACTCCTGATGGACAAAACTGTACTTAGAGACTGTAAGAGGAGGAAAAGTAGCTTAGCCTTGTCATGGATTGACTATTGTAAGGTGTATGATATGATCCCTCATATATCTTGGATAATGGAATGTATGAACCTATTTGGTATTGCATCGAATGTTGAGCGATTGCTTGGAAAAAGTATGGTGAATTGGAGGACCAAGAAAAAGTACCAAGAAAAAGAGGGGGAAGAGGACTTATTGTTGTTCTTGTTGCTGCTGTTGATCGAACAGTCTTCGTCCCAGAGCTCGTAAGATGTGGGAGAAGTCCGAAACGTGCTCCTTTGCTATTCGTAAGACCCGCAGAAGAGAGAGCAGGTCAACACCCGACACCGAGAGCATCGACGGATGGATGAATGCGCATCCAGGCTCAGCGGTTGCGTAGGAAGTCGGGAACAAGAAACAGAAAGAAAGAGTGAGAGAAAGTTGGGGCTAAAGAGTACAACACCTCTTGCCGGAGCCTCGTATAGCTTTAGGTGTTTTCGCTCAATAAACACACACAATGCCCGGCCTGGGAATCGAAACCGCGATCCTCCGACCGCGAGTCAGCTGCTCTAAGCACTGGGTCATTGCGCCTCCTGTTGCTGCTGTTGATTCATGTGCTACTATTACTATTAGTGCTACTGCTGCTGCTATTATTAGTACATCCAAGTCACCACCACCACCACAACCACCATCACCACCACTTCTACTACTGGTTAGTCTTTTTGGAGAAGAAAACTGGAAGAATTAAAACATATACCAAAACAGCAACAACTACAAGTATTAATATAAACACTTAAAGAATTTAAAGAACATTTAATAGTATATAGAAATACTTACAAGATAGTAAGGCATTCTAAGTTCTTGAAGACGTTAGGTGGCAAATTTTCCAAAAGATTTGAACCAAGTTTTCTGGAAGGAAGAAAAAAATTCTATAGATTAGATGATTTCCATGGTATAAATTGCTTCCATAATGTACAATAAATATTTCTTTTTTAAGCAGGAATTGCGTTATATTTGGTTGTATGGAAATGAGAATTTAATACGTTTTTGCGATAAACGTTCGTGGCAATGGGAATCACAATATAAGAGGTTGAGTATCGGTGGGCATAAAAGAATGATTTTCATATAAACTGAAATACTGCATTAATTATCTATCTCTGTATGTATGTATGTATATATATGTATATATATATATAATATATATATACATATATATATATATATATATATATATATATATTATATATATATATATATATATATATATATACAGAGAGAGAGAGAGAGAGAGAGAGAGAGAGAGAGAAAGAGTGTATACTTTCGCTCCTTACAATGTTGTAGGCTATTACAAGTTATTTCGAGTGAACATATTATTCTTTTCTTCCTACATTTTCTCTAAAATAAGATCATAACAGAGTGTAGTCGTTAATCATTCAAAACGGTTGGTGTTTAAATAAGATTTTATATGGTGGACATTTTTTGTTGGGCGATTTTATAATTAAAGCTATGATATACATCTGGTATGGCACTGTGGTTGAAATTTTCATTTTGCAACCGCGCAATTCCTGGTTTGGTTCATTGTGTTGCACCTTGGGCAAGTGACTCAGGTCGACCAAAGTTTTATGAGTGAAATTTGATAGACGAAAACTACAGAGAAGCTCATCGTGCTTATGTATTAGTAGCTTTTAAACAACTGACCCCGCATGGGAAGATCTGCGAACAAATCTCTGACTTGTTTTGGAGAATCTGTAGTGATTGTCTCCTCCAGAGCCACATCCCAATGATGATCATATTTGTCGCAAAAAAAATCATGTAAAAAGATCGCTGAAAACAATCGAAGTAATGACAATGAATCCAAAATTTCAGGATTGCACGTCCGGATTTGGCCTGGAATGTTTTTAATTTATTCACAGAGTTGGTCTGTAGATTATAAAAATTGTTTTCGTATAAAATTTTTGTCGCTAAAAGTTACGTAAAAAAAATGCCGAAAACAACAACAGTAATGAAGGCCTGGGAATCCAGAATATCAGGATTACGGGTCCAGATTCGGCCAAGAATGTTCTTAATTTCCACGGAGTCAGCCTGATTCTAAAACGGCATGATATATTGGGCTATGGCCACCAGGAGTAAAGTTGAAAAAGTGTAACACACTGACACACCGACACTCACATTACATTACATTACATTATATTATATTATATAATACTATATTATATTATATTATATTATAGTAAGGAGGATAGCTAGCAGAATCAGTAGCACGCCAGGCGAAATGCTTAGCGGTATTTCGACTGCTGTTACGTTCTGAGTTCAAATTCCGCCGAGGTCAACTTTGCCTTTTATCCTTTCGGGGTCGATTAAATTAGTACCAGTTACGCGCTGGGGTCGACTTAATCCGTTTGTCTGTCCTTGTTTGTTCCCTCTGTGTTTATTCCCTTGTGGGTAGTGAAGAAATAGGTATTTCGGCTGCCGCTACGTTCTGAGTTCAAATTCCGCCGAGGTCGACTTTTCCTTTTATCCTTTCGGGGTCGATCAAATTAATACCAGTTACGCACTGGGGTCGATGTAATCGAGATGGATGGATGGATGGATAGTTAGAGATAGACAGATAGACAGATAGCGCTGTGTATCTATGTATAAATAAGTTAATGTTTTCTCCCGTAAATTAGTATTTTAACCAATGCAGATGGATCTCCAGATTAAAAATTAAGTAGTAATGACTGTACGCTCAACTACTTCCTTCAAGATTTTGCCCTAGTATAGCCACGATCCATTGACTGTAGTCAGTGATAGAATAAAAGGTTAATATCATAGAATACGTTTTCAATTATATATATGTACGATAAGAAGAAGATCAGGTTCACAATATACTTCTGCATAATATAGTATAGGTAATGGATAATAACATGCAAATGTTTTTTCTAGCGAAATCCATTAAGCTGCAGAACGAAACGCATTACGTAAAGAGCAAAATCTTCCCAATTCTGCAAATGATATTGCGCCAAGACCATTATTTACGATATGTAAGGTAGTTAGCTGTCAGAATCATTTGCGTGTCAGACAACATGCTCAGCGTTATTTGTTCTGGCTATTTATATTCTGAGCTCAAATCCATTTACTCAGCTTCAACTTTTATCCTTTTAAGAGTCGATTAAAATAAATTATCAGTCAAGGACAGGGATCGTTGTAACTGATTTTTCCCTTCCCAAACGTAGAGAAAGATATCTATGACAAGTAGCGATTTAAATAAACTACAAATTGTGAATACAATGAGAGTCGTCATGGAAACTAGTCTTTCTTATTTTGAGCAGGACACAGCTTCTCAACAACAAAAATCAAACACTATTTTCAACTAGCAGAAAATCATATAGCTCATGCAAGCAAGTCTTCTAAGTATTAAGAAAATGCTTGTTCGTCTAGAAACATGTTATCACTGGATGTAAGTCAAACTTAGCTAGAACCAAATTATCTTTCTAAATATATCTCCCACAATTGTCTTTTTAAATATATCTCCAATAATTATCTTTTCAAATATATCTCCAACATATATATTCCAATATATTATTTATCTAAGGCGGCGAAATGCGTAGCCGTATTTCGTCTGCCGTTACGTTCTGAGTCCAAATTTCGCCGAGGTCGACTTTGCCTTTCATCCTTTCGGGGTCGGTAAAGGAAGCACCAGTCGCGTTGTGGGGTCGATCTAATCGACTACCTCCTCCCACAAAATTTCGAGCCCTGTGCCTAGAGTAGAAGAGAATATATTATTTGTCTATATACTGTTAAACTTGTCCTTGAAAACTAGAATCCTCTGATGTTTACGTTATATCAGATGAAATATCTCTGTGTGAAAAAATAAACATGTATGGCTAACAGCACGTGTACGACACAGGTGCAATTCCAGGTTACGACCTACAAAGGAATAGGAAATGTTTTGTTGCCTCGTCCTACACGTACAGTTCCCGAACAAAATATTTTACCGTTTCCTTACCGAATCAGTAAAATTTGATGCTAGCAGGTAAACTTCCGAAGAATGGGCTTCAGAGTAAATTTACTTCATCAGAGTAAATCTAAATGGAAATAAAGTGTGTGTAGTGTTTGTGTAGTTCATAATAAAGCCGTTAGTCATTATGCTTGTACCAGTTATAAAAATTTAAAATAATTGTTTCTTAATCGCTTTGATTGTGTGTGTGTGTTTGTTTGTGTTTGTGTGTGCGTGTTAAGTGCTGGAACTTTCAGTTTTGAACCCTTCAGACCAGTAATAACAATTTAGTTGTTGATTGGTCAAAAGATCTCTATAGATTGCTATCTGGTGAAAATAATTGTGGGATTAATTTTAGGAGGCTACAATTTGGGGAAGGAATTATTAGGAAATATTGGATCAGTGCAAGGTTAGGAATTTGGTAATAGAGACACAATAGAGATGTCTACAAAAGAAAATATGAGTCCGTTCACTGGGCGTGCAAGAAAATGAAACTTGCTAGTCGAGAGAAGCAGGAACGATTCCATAAATTACGTTAATGTCACAGAATGTGAACCGTCTCTCGCGAATGATTGAAAGACTAATTGCCGCGAAGCACGCAAATAGGAACTTACTTTGGATGGTGTGTATATATATATATATCTTGGGTCATCCCATAAATAATGTGGGTTTTTTATCCTTTATTTTTCAAAATTAAGATAATGTCCTTTTTTTAATCTAAAATATATTCACCTTCATTTTCTACAATACTCTTCCATCTACCTAGTAGACTTGCAAAGCCCCTCTTTCAAAATTCACTTGTCCGTGACGAAGAATACTCTTCCAGTGCTGTTCTGACCTTGTGCACAGAATTCATATGTTTTCCTTCCAAATGAGACTGCGGAATAAATGATAATCAGATGGGACAATGTCCTGCGAATATGGTGGGTGGGATATCGTTTCTCATTCAAACTGAACAGGCTTTGGGATGTCATCCTCATTGTATGTGGCCAAACATTATCTGATCGAAGAACACATTTCGTCTTGAAACCAAAGATGGTCATTTTTCTTCTAGCGCTGACTTGAATGATTGGTTAAATGACCAAATCCAAGCTAATCTGCTATTTCCTTAACAGTTACAATGCGATTTTGTTTCACCAGGCTTTGCAGGACGTCGTCTTCGAGTTCTACAGATCTTCCAGGACGAGGCTCATCTAGGTTGTGGTTTCCGGCTCGGAATTTCTGGAACCACCGTTATCAGGAGGTTGCAGATATCCCCTTGACAAAGAATGAAAAAGGACTGCTGTAATTTGAGGAGTAGGGTAGATGGCATTCCGTATAGTGTCAGAGAGAATTAAGCTTCTCATAGGGATCTTGCAGTTAACATCTTTCAGGTGGTGATGGATAGCTTCATTCAGATTTTGTAAGTAGTATTTCTCGCTGTTCATATTTACAATGATGTGATGCATCTAATTAGTACATACGTTGCATGCAGGTGATGGTTGTTTGAAGGATGCAGTGTAATCTTTCTAATTAATTAGTGGTGAAACACAAGTGTTGCTAATGGTAGATCTCAGTCTAATTTAAAGTTCGTTTAGGTAGGGGGTTGTTTGGTTGAATTACGCAATGGGTTCCATTTATTAAGCAGCAATCAGAGAATACATTCTGAGACAAAGATGTTTTAACAAGGGTTGGGTTGCGATGCTTGATAAAAAAAGTGAGGAATGTTTGAGGAATCTGTGTACGGATGGTGATACAGACAAATGAGGATCCTAATCTTAGAGCTAAGATAAATATCGTTCTTACCGAAAGAAAGATAGTCACAATTACTGTTTGACTGTTGGTGGCTGAAAGGTTTTACAAATGAGAAGAGACAGCAGATGATCTTAGGGGAATATGAAGGAAAGACTTTGAACTGGTATACCTAGAACTCTTCGCTGTTGATTGCGAGATCAGAGAGAGGAGATAGAAAATATGCATTCTACTTACGTACAGACATCTTTAAAAAGTAATTGAAATATAGATTATAGTCTGCTCCGCTGAGATAGACTACAGATAAGTGATATTTGATTATTGCCTCAGATGTGGGAGTATGGTTTCTGTGTTAACAAAAATATTATTTATAACTTGAGATATGAGCAGACTTCACACTGCTACTTCTGTCTGTGAAATCTGACTGTTTGGCATTAGACACACCTAGCGCCGATAATTTAACAATATCGATCCAGTTGATTGTACACCACCTAACTCAGAAATCACCAACTGTAAACAACGTCTAATGACATATTTCTTTTGAAGACGTTCAGAAATGTTGTCAGAGATATTGTTAAAAAATATATCTATATATTTATTAGATTTGACTGTCTTTTACATACCTGTGAAAATTCAGTAGAAGTGGTGTTTATTTCTCCATTTACACACACACAATTTCATATTGACTTACGATAGCATGTATGTCAACATATGTGTACGTGCATATGCATACGATAGCGTGTATATTTTTTCATGTGCTAAATGTTCGTAATCTACAAGACAACACTAAATAGATACAATATTGTTTAATAGAAAAAGAAGAAAAACCATAAAAGAGACCCCACTCCATTATACGAGGACAGACAGAAAAGCTCATAGGCTGACAATGAAGGAATGATGCTAGAACTGTGAAATCTTGCATGCATTAATTTCGACTATTCTTATTAACTGAATTCTTTCTTTCCAGGTAAACTGACATCTAGCTGGTCAAAGAAGTCTTCAAATTAACTAGTAGCGACTTTTCCTGAAAATCGATAAAATTTGACAAATTTCAAGTTCCCTCAGAAAAAATAGTTTAGTCTCCAAGGACACTCAGGCTGACATACTTGCTACATCAGGAGATGACGCTCCAACTTTATCTGCAGTGCAAAGTGGGCTACTGAATTTGGAGAAGTTTTGAATATGACCCATGTCTTGTTTCTGCACCAGCACACAAGTCCTTGCTTTCAATGGCTGCATGACCGTGGCTTTGAACTGGTGATCCCCCTTCCTATTCTCCTGATCTGAACCCATCTTTAATTTTATTTGGTAATACTTTATATTGTAATTTTTATATTTTTATATTTTTTATTTATTATTTTAATTTTATTGTTAATTATGTTTATCATTATTTATATTTTATACATTTATATTTTTTGTTTTTGTACAATATTCTTAGCATATGCATGCACTACATGTATACGATAAATATTTCACTTCTTCCCATGTACATTAACTTAATCTCTTTCATAAGCAGGTAAACTTTATTACTAAAAATATATACAACGGGCTTCTTTCTGTCCCCGTCTATCAAACCCTTTGACACGGTTTAGTGTCCAGCGGAGCTTGGCCCGGAATCATGTGGCTGGGAATTAGAATTCTTACTGCACTTACTGAGATGTATAGCCGAACAAATCAATTGCAGTACGTATTTTCTGGGGTTTTTAAACCAGCTATTTATTCTATCGATATCTTATACTGAACCGCTAAGTTACGGGGACATAAACTCATCAACATTGGTTGTCAAGTTGCAGTGGGGGACACATATAGACACACACACATACGCATACATAAACACACACACATACACACACACACACGTATGATGGTGCTCTTACAGTCTCCGTCTACCAAGTCCACTCACAAGGTTCTGATCGGCCTGAGGCTATAGCAGAAAAAAATTGCTCAAGGTACCTTGCACTGGGACTGGACTTAGAACAATGTGGTTGAGAAGTTAACTTGTTACCACATAGCCATGCTTACAAACACACACACACACACACAGGTGTGCATGTGTGTTTGTGCGTGTGTTTGTGGCACGCAGGGGTATGTTTATGCATGTGTGGATCACTCCATATTACTTCGATTTCTAAGTTGGGTGGTACGTTGTGTCCTTGAGCAAAGTACTTCATTTCTCGTTGCTCCAGCTGAAGTGAGTACCAGCTGACTGTCGAGGCAGCCCTCTCTGCCTCCGGCTGTTACATCTTCCATGTTTAAGGGTAGAGTATCCTACGTTTGCTCGCGACTACATAAGCACTTAAAAAAACCTAGCAATGCATTGTGCAAACTAGTAGTCACAGTCGGCTGCGTGTGACAGTAAAGTATATTCACATACATACACGTAGATTTATATATGAGTGTATGTGTGTGTGTTTGTGTGCATTCCGTTTTACATTACAATTAGTTTCGTCATTATATGGTTCTTCATTTAATGTGAGATATAAGATCGATTTATCCAAGTTCATATGTTTATTGTTATGGAAAGAATGGAGGCAAACTGTATAGTGTTATGTTAAAATGTGTAGCATATCTTTTCATTGGTTGAGTTCAGTGAAATTAAACATGTGCATCTTTTCTTATATGTTCATTTATGAGTTTATTCAGACGTACGTGTGTATGTGCCTATTTATTCTTTCGGATGTATGCAACTTGCGCGGCACTGGGACTGCTGTGGGATTTGTTGATTTGTTAGATATGTAGATTTGTTAGAAAGCAAGAAGAATAATAAAGATATATTTCTTTTGGAGCTTTCTGAAAACGATTTGTTTTAGGTTGCAGTATTTGTTTTATTCTAATGTTATTACTATTTCACTTGGAGAAAAAGAGAAGAAAAGAAAAGGAAAGGGAAGGAAACGTTGTATTCTCTTGATATTTCATGATAATGCTGTTAGAATACCATTATAGTATTTGGGATGTCTGTGTATATGAAGCCATGGGGAGGTTAATTTTCTGCTTATTCAAGACTTTAATTTCCTGATTCAGAATTCGTAGCCTTTCCAAGATATAAAGTTGAGAGAAAGTATTCGGCTGTGTATAAACCGTCGCTCTGCATTCAATGTTATGTGATCTATTGTTATTTTTCAGAAATAAAATATGTGCTAAAATTTTGCTAAAATTACCTTAATTCGTTAGTGCATATTCTTGTAGATCTAATGCTGTTTGGACAGTGAATAATCATGTATAACTAACACTGTTTCCATACAGGCTGTTGACGTAACACATATTTTAAGAGCGTCACTTGCATTTTTGTTTTTATACTGTTAGCGGAATTTAGGTGCTCTGCATGATTTATCTTTTACTTGTTTCGGTCATTTGACTGCGGCTGTGCTGGAGCACCACCTTGGAGAATTATTTAGTCGAATGAATAGACCCCAATACTTATTTTTTAAAGCCTCTTACTTTTTCTATCTGTTTCTTTGCCGAACCGCTAAGTTATGGGGGCGAATACACACCAGCACCGGTTGCCAGCTATGGTGGGGGACAAACGCAGACACATAGACAGACAAACAGACCGACACACACACACACATATGCATGTATCTATGCATGTATGTATGTTTAAAGGCTTTTTTCAGTTTCTGTTTACCAAATCCACTCGGCCCGAGGAGATAGTAGGAAATACTGTTTCAAGGAGCCACGATATGAGACTGAACCCTGAACCATATGGCTGGGAAACAAGCTTCTTACTACGCAGCTGCGCCTGCGCCTATTCTTCATTTTTTGATTATTGATAGACACTTTATAAATTGATTGATATTTAAAGTATTGGCGAAGTTTGTTAGTATTTAGTACCTAATTCTAAGTATGTTTAGACTAAAAAAAATCCTTCACTACGAGAAGGAGGCGAGTTTTGTCTAGGGAAATGCTTACACTTTTGAAAATACTGGAATATATCATACGTTGTCTTATCTTGAGTGTTCTGTCTGCTTGAGTTTATGTATGGATTTCAATGGTTTCTTTGAATGCTTTCTTGTTGCCACTGCATCATATTGTTGAGTGATACTTAATCATATGATAGTGTCAAGATTCGTTTGATCAAATATTTCAACAGATCTCAAGAACACAAAATTTATGGTTTGATACGCTGGCTGTATATATGATTACAACATTTAGAATAATGTAATTATATGCACTGCAGTTTATGGTGAGTTACAGTTTCTGTAAATACATTTGCCCACATTTTTATAATCACAAAGTGATAGAAATATGACTGACAACTCTCCTTATTCTCTATTTTATTGCGTAGACGTTCCTCTTTGCCATTAACAGGTATTTTTATTTTGGTATTAAACTGAAATATTCAGAATTCTATACAACATTACTCTGAACTGGAACCAACCGTCATTTTGATCTTATTTGGAGGCAAAATATTATTTAGACGCTAAGCTTTCAGTTCAATGCATTCCACATTTCTTTATCATATTTTATATTGTTTTCATGTAAACCATAATTGTAAACTAATGCTTTTCAATAATAAAATTGAAAGACATATTGAAAACAAAGCCTCGTTGTATTGCAGTATATTATAAAAGGAATAATGTAAAATCAAAACAATAACGAAACTAAATGTTATAGTGTATAACTATTTATTTTATTCCTATTTAACGTATTTAATTGAAAATAGCTTCTTGTAGATGTTAAATTAATATAATTTTTAAAAGAATGTCTTCCACTAATCACTTATAATAATAGTAGTTTATGAAAATTTTAAATTTATCTAATTTAGCTTTATTTCTTCCCCACTAATCTTACAATGCTACTTTGAATATCTTTATAAGTATTCAATATGAGTCAGGTATCCATATTTAGAAAGGAATATAAAAACGTGTGTCGCTTGTGTTTTAATAAATGCTACTAGTTACTGAAGTGATAAGCTACGATCAAAATCGATCTAATTCTAATGGTGTCATTTTCTTTTCAGCAATCCGGAAACAATAGAATATTCTTAAGTCGATTCCGTTGACAATAATTCTGTTCGAAATCATGTATTTTATTGCAAGAAATTTATTATTTCTGGATATTAAATGCACAGAACGAATTAAAAGTTTGTGAATTATAAGGACGTTTTGAATTAATACAGACTTTTTGCATTCCAGCTATTGACTATTTCCTCTTTTGTGGGAATCTGTTTGTCTAAATTGCCCAATATATTTTTTGAAAGGAGATGTGATGAAAAATTAGCTTCTATCATACTGAGTGACTACAAGGCAACTCTGTTGATGTGTTAAAATAAATATTGTTGATGTGAATTAAATGTTATTGCTTTCGCCTTGAGCAATGCCTTAATCCGTTGGTGTTTAATCTGTCACATACTTTGCTGTTGAAATTCCTTTTAAATCGCATTGTAATCAAGAGGCGAGCTGCCAGAATCTTTAGCACGACGGACGAAGTACTTAGCGATGTTTAGGTCCGTCCTTAGCTTCTGAGTTCGAATTCAGCGGAAGTCGACTTCCTTTCGGGGTCGTTAAAATAAGTACAAGTTGAGCACTGGCGTTGATGTTAGCGACTTAACTACTCCTGGATAAGAGTATAAAAGCTGCACCCCTTTACCAAACCATGTCGTCGAGCCAGTGCGACAAAGTAATCTCATCAAGCCAGCATGATTACTTGGTGGAGAGAACATGATGAGGCCTTCGTCCTGCTGAGCGGGGGTGGGGGCTGAACATAGGTAAACCAATCCATGGCCAAGCGCTGGTATTACATATTTGAACTTTGTACACAGCATTAACTCACGATTCTGCATATCCAAAACATTTACTGGTCCTTTTGATATATGATTAGTTAAAATAGAATTCTCATTAAACATTTTCATTATGTCGTTATTGACTGTCATAAATCCGCAACAGTTTGCTTTAGAATAATATAATTGGTGAAAATGTGTGTATGAACCAAACGAAACTATTAGTTTTTTAGTAGTTTGAGGTCAATGGGTGAAAAAATATAGCGATTTCACATTGAAATATTATCTAATTCAATTAGGACGTTAAACGTCAACAACGATGCATATTGATCCTCATTTCTGTGGTTTGGAACAAAAGCAACTGTAAAGAATCTTATGTATCTAAATACAGTGTTAGAAAAATCGAAGAATAAAATGTGTGAAGCGAGAAAGAGAGAGGGGTGAGAAAATAAATAAAGAAGAGACAGAAGAAAAAATATAGAGAGAGGAAAGAGAGAGAGAGGGAGAAGAGAGAAAGGAGAAAAGGAAAAAGAAGAGGGATACAAAGAAAAAGAGATGAGAGAGTTTTACCCATCGTGAACGCAAATGATACGAAATTGTATCGATTGGCTCTCATTTAACATCACCTAAATTACTTTCAACAAGAAATCAAAATTGAACTACATTTACGCTCTATCACCTCTTGTTACGCATGCATATAATTTAATCAATTTTTCAAAATTGAAAAGAAAATTGCTTGGCAAGAGGAGTTACGTTATTGCTCGTTCCGTTAGAATTAGCAGTTGAAACTTCTTGAAATCAAACCCTTGTGATATAAACAAGGAAAGGAAAGAGATTCTGATAATCAAAATGAAAAAGACAAGATAGAATGCCATTGATCATAACAAGGACAGTACATGCAAATATACACATTCTATGTTTGCAATAATACATGCACGCACATTTACATATTTAGATTTATATATATATAAACCAGACTCATAGATATGCCGATATCCGATGGATGTACTTGGTACAGACATAATTGTATCTATTATTATTATTATTATTAATATTATTAGTAATTTTTATTGACTTTTATAGGTTATAATTTTATGAACTGAAATGTGGTTTTTTATTATTTTTCATGTATAGGTCTGATTTTAATTTAAATGTGAGTGTGCATATATTTTCCTGTGTGTTAGTTTTTAGAAATATTAGCTCAATATGTAGAATAACTGTGCTTATTAATATATATTGATATATATTTTGTTTTATTTTGTTTTGTTTATCTTGTATTATTGTATTAATGAATATATATATATGTGTAGTATTATGGTGTATATGCACACGTTTTTATATTTTACATTTTTATATTTATATGTATATGGAAAAAATAATTTTTTCACAATTATAATTTATTAAATTCTCTGAAGAGGCCGTGGGGCATCCTTGTTAATGTCTCATTTATACCTGCCTTATATGGCTTATAGGTTAAATGAGGCATGCTTGCCCTTATTGCCGAAACAGCTGTCAGATATGATATAATTACATATTATATTTTATATTTTATATTTCTATTTCCTTGTCTAATTATATTTACAATATATTTTGTATAATGCTTTTACTGTTATGTAATGGTGTAATAAAGTATTGTTTGGGTATCATCTGATGGTTGATGTTTGATTGATTTAAGTATGTTTCTCCATTTTCTAATTTTGTAGTATATATATATATATATATATATATATATATATACGTACAGCGAGTTGGTACACGCGCGAGAGCGAGGGTGAGAGACGGAGAGAGAGAATGAATGAATTCTTGATCGCACGATGGTTGTATAGACAGCTTAGAAAATTCAGTAAATACTATTTAGAAGACGGGAAAAAATGGCCAATAATCCACTACTGAGAATTTGACACTGTACCTCATATATATATATATATATATATATAATATATATATATATATATATATAATATATATATATATAATACACACACAAAGTTATCATATTCCAGATGGGTGGAAATATAGGAAACATGATAGTTGAAATTGCACTGAGAATAGTTAAAATATTTTCTATTATTCAATTTAAATATTTAATCGGTTTCACAGTTTACCCTGATTTTCAAAAAGTTGAAGAAGAAAGCCGCGGCTTACGTCGCAGCTGTCCTGTTTTTGACTAGAGTTTGAAGATTGCTCTATTTTTATAGGAAATGTCTGGCTCAAATTATTATATCTGAATATGATTTGACTGGTAGAAGACTGTCACGTGGCTGGTCTTAGAAAGTTTTGTTGGTTCCTCGCTACGTCCGTGTGTTAATATCTAGTTACAATGTTTGGCATCGTAAATTAAGGCTATATATACTTACTATTATGCAAATGTATCGTAACTTCAAAACGTTGCTTTTCCAGAAAACGAAAAATACTTTCAGCATTCTATTTTTCAGATTAGCAAAAGTTTCACCTTAACCACAATACTTTTTGGGTCCATAAAATCGTAACTCCATGCATGCATAATATTTTCAGTCAGAAATATTTTTGCAAAACTCTCGTATGTAGGGCTTACTACACTTTTGAAAAATGCTAAACCATTATACTACACTTTGACAATTTTCATCTGAAGCAGCTTGTTAGTTTGATCAAGAGAACTGGCTATTGCAAGCAAAATTAAATATTGAAAAGAAAAAAAAAACGCATTTGGCCAAACTTGGATATACGACAGTTTAACATAATATCTGCTGTTTAGAATAATACCTACGCAAATTTTATAAACAATACATTCAAAAGAGATGTCTCAAGGATTCAATCACTTCTACTATCCACAACAAGTTACTTTCAAGGCACTTGACCATTTAACATCCTACTACTATCATGGCACACCCGCATTCTTCTTCTCCTTCTCCTCCTTCTTCTTCTCCTCCTTCTTCTTTACTATCAAGAATTCACAACGACCTCGAACTAACAAGAGTAAACAAGGGAGACAGAGAGAGGCAGAAACAAGGAAAAAAACCATCCTTTTAATTTTTCCAAAATTTAATTGTTTTCCATACTTACAGTTGAAAAAGTCTCAATGACTGAAACCGGTACTGAAATGATTTTTATAAAATTATTTTAGCATTGTCTACCTTGGCTTTTTTTTTCATTATATATATATACCTGCGTGAATTATTTTTGAGTATACATTGTCTGGGAGATTTTTCTTATAGTAGAAGAAATAGCTAAGACTTTTTGGCTGCTATTTCTAAAAGTTCGGTGTGTGGTAAAGTAAATTATTTTACTGAACCCTAACTATATAACGTAATGTTTTAAATATACCGTAAATGGTCTTCTTACATACTGAACACTACTTGGTAAAATTAATTAATAATTAATTGATTTTATCCTTTTATTATTGATAATATAATTCTCTCTCCCTGATATTTAACTACAGTTCTCTCTGTAGGAATTTGTTTACTCTATAACTCACGTGGGTGGAAGCGGAAGGAATGCAAGGCCTCATTTGTACTTTTTGAATTCGTTGGTATTGGCGGTCGAAGATGGTTTGTCTAGGATTACTCATATCAGACGGGTATGTTCGATTTTTAGTGCTCTCAAAACCAAATCTAAGAAATCTTTGAGCTGACGAAGGAAATGTTGATCTTTAAATTCAACTAATCTAGAAACGTACGTTCTCAAGTAATCTTATGTACATGTGATCTTTTGTTATTTTCCCCTCCATACCTGCGTGAATGTTTTTGAGTATACATTGTCTGGGAGATTTTTCTTATAGTAGAAGAAATAGCTAAGATTTTTTGGCTGCTATTTCTAAAAGTTCGGTGTGTGGTAAAGTAAATTATTTTTCCTGAACCCTAATTATATAACGTAATGTTTTATATAAATATATATTTATATATATATATATATTATATATATATATATATATATATATATATATATATATATATATATATAGTGAGAGAGAGAGAGAGAGAGATAAACCTACATTAACACTTTAATATAAATGAATTTTTTAGGAAAGCATGTTTGTTTATATTTTTTTAAAAATAAGTAGCAATAACCATGAAGATAATATACTAAGAACTTGTCCCTGCAAAACGGATAAATGATATCCATCTAATATCATGATTGATCGTATAACGCAGAATTATCAAATCAACAACAAGTTAGAATTTACAAATATAGAAAACAAGCAATATGTTCAGTCGTTTTGTTTCATAGTCACATGATTATTAAGAAAATGAAAGACAAACATGACGCATTCCCTGAGAATATCTCAACTTGCTAAATTTAACAAATTGCCAATTATTCTTTTAATAGGAATATTTACACACGCCATATTATTAAACGCTTTGGTTTTCGTGAATTAAATTTTCACCTTTATTAATTCCTTATAGTTCATCTAATATATTGTTAGTGTTTAGGCTCTTAAATAAGAAATTTGAATATACACGAACTCCTGTTGCTTATTATCTTTATAACAAACAACAAGCGTTCTTATATAACAACGTTCTTATAAAAAAGAAAATTAAAGGAAAATTGTTCTCTCAGTTTTTATTTTATTTTATCATATAACCAGTTATTTTGCTACATAAATAATTCCAATATTGCAAACATTAATTTAGTTAAGCATTCATCTCTGTTTTAATATGAACCTATTAAAACCGCATTATATTCTAATGAAAATAGTAGCTCTGTAATAATTAAACTTAGAGTGCATTTAAATATATTCTGCACCGTAGACCTCTGGAACGTTGAATTTTAATATACCTTTGGTCTACTGAAACACAAATGTAAGATAGATATATGAACAAATAAGCACAAAACATTTTAACACGATGGTAGGGGTTCGCTCCCCTACTGGCAATATATTTAGAGTGCAGCGCTACACTTGTAAGAAGCTGGCGGAAGATCTGCCTGGGGTTAAACTAGTAATAACATTAACCAGCCATATTGATGTAGCGATTAACTTTGCTTGTAAAGTTAATCGCTACTGAGATTTTACAACTAGCTGCTTTGCCTATTGCAAATCAGTGACCGATGGTCACTTTGTTTACTATATATTTCTTGCTGGAGTGGACTCTGGCCATCTCTGGCGACCAGGTATTCGCGATTGAGGATGAGCAAACTAGATCGAAACCGAATCGCTTTCGCCACCCTGTCATCAGCTGGAAGATGGTAGGTGGTTCGCCGGCCGAAATACTCAGCGCTATTTCGTCTGCCGTTACATTCTGAGTTCAAATTCCGCCGAGGTCGACTTTACTTTTCATCCTTTCGGGGTCGATTAAATAAGTAGCAGTTACGCACTGGGGTCTATGTAATCGACTTAATCCCTTTGTCTATCCTTGTTTGTCCTCTCTATGTTTAGCCCTCTGAGGGCAATAAAGAAATAAATATATATGTGCAGAGTGCAGTGCTGCAATATAACCAGCTGGCAAAAGATCTGCCTGGGGTTAAACTAGTAGTAACATTAAACAGCCATATTGATATGGCGACTAACTTTACTTGTTAGTATAATTACTACTCTCATTTCCTATTGAGATATTACAACTATCTCTTATTGAGATTTTAACATGTATGTATTGAAAGATTCTTTCATTTGAAAGTCATTTAACGGAGATATCAGGTCTAACCTTAAATAACTGTAAATAAAAGTTTTAAGATATAATAGAAATTATTAGGATTGGGAAATGGAACAGATAATGTGAACTGAATATAATGATTTCCTCTTTGGTCAATAAAATTAATATCAGATAGACGTACATCTACTGTTTTAGATTATTCACTCAAGACTACAAGAACAATGTTTATTTGTTGAAGAGAATCTGTTATTCTAAAAAGTGAATGGAAAATATATTGGATGTTTTTTTTCTTATTTAGTAACGTTCCGTCAATTACTGAAGTCAAACATTGCAGAGTTAAGTTGAGGAAGTATATTATGCTCCAGAAGTTGTGGCTTTCTGTCCAGCATAGGTATGGATATTTCGACAAGTGAGGTGGATTTTATGGCTCTGTAAATATTACAAAAACACCTGTTAACCGGCACAAATATGCAAATATATTACGTATATAGCAGCGTAGAAAAAAAGTCTCATGTGACAATCATTTGGAACAGAATTCTGTAGGATTTAATTGAAAGTAACTGTAGAATATATGGTATTTTATGCAATGCAACCAGTTAGGATTTTGCTTGCATTTCCTAGTGCAGCTGAATAAATACCCTTGCTATACTTCTTATACCCAATGATCTCACATTGTAATAATTGGTCTCTCATAAAATGAGCATAGCTTTCAGAAAAGTACACCATGTCGAAGTCTTTCTTTGTGCTTTTATTCATAATTGACAACAGCACAAAAAATGTTTGTGATTTATAGAATATTTTCTTTGAACGGCAATTAAAATAGAACGTCGCCTTACACACATTATAACATAAAGCAGCGAGGAAAAAGTCTACTGAGCTTAATAGCTGGTAGCATACTTTGCTACATAGTTAGAGTTACTCTGAAATGAAGGATAGGTAAGTGTTTCTAGCGAGACTTGTTTTGATATAGTTGTTAATTACATGCATTTATGATGAATCAATGTAATCTATAACATTTATATCTATGTTATAGAACATATACAACAAATATTTATTGTAGAAAGCTTTTGTAAATCGTTGTTATTTAAAAAATCCTGTGTCTCATCCGACATTTTCTTGTATACTATACTATAGAACTAATTATAATGCTAAATTCTTCAGATAACACGAGAGACAGTTTCACTATTTCCAAATATAAACATATTAAGATTTTGAAATAATTTGTCACTCTCAACAATTTCTCAGTGTCCTCAAACTGACAAGAACATATTTGATTCGTTTATGTCCAGTCGTATATATCAACAACGTTAGCAGATTTCATGATATTTGAAATGTTTAATCCCTTGAGTTCAAAGTTTATTAATGTGATAATTCAGAGAATTATAATTTAGATTTAATGCGAATGTCGGAGTTCTGGAAGAGATACAAGTATTACACCCAATAAATCCTGTATTGCCGTAACTGAGTTTACGTATTTAGATGAACGCAGTAAAATAAAACAAAATAAAACTTAATCGCGTCTTCCATTTGTATAAATTCTGCTTTTGACAAGATTCTACGTCTTCCTGTCACCCATGTAATCGATTTTAAGTCATTCTTCCACACGTTGTATTCAGTAGAGAATTCTCAGATAATTTTTATATGCCCGTGCCAATATGAATTTGGGCCCTTACAGTAAAAATTATTTCTACAAAATGGTTGATTCGACATCTTCCTGATTATAAATGTTTACTTTAATGGAAGAAATCACTCATTATTAATAACAAGAAACACACCACCTGATGTTGCAGTACTGTTGGAATCAAAAATCTAACTGTTTCTTTCTTTCTCTCTCTTTCTTTCTCCCCCCCCCCTCTCTCTCTCTACTTCTTCCGATTTTTCACCCCCACTATATATCTTGATTCAGGGTAGCATATTAAAAAATCAGTGTAGAAACACCTATTGTCACTTCTTATAAATATTGCCGCTTATTAGAAATTGACAACAGGTGTTTGTGTCCTAGTCTTTTTATATATATTAATCTTAGTTTTATATATATTAATCATAGTGATTTCAAATTTTAACACAGAGCTAGCAGTTTTTGAGAGGAAGGGGAATTCGACTACATCGACACCAGCACTTAAGTGGTACTTATTTATCGATCCAGAAAGGACGAAAAGCAAAGTCGACTCAGCGGAATTTGAACTCACAACGTAAAGGCAGATAACATGATTGATAGACTACCCAGTGTATTCGTAAGATGACAAACAAAAGATCTATGTCATTTTCATAGCTTATGACTTTGTTTTTGTTTACAACATATTTTTATAGGAAGAAGAGAAAGAACAAATCTTTAAACGTATAAAAGATAAACTTAACAAGAAAAAAATTCATAACTACCATGCCAAGGAAACAAAGAAGAATAAAAACCCAGGGGTTAAGCAGTAGAAGATGGTTGGGATAGAGTATCGAGTTGTACTCTTCAGAACAAATGCCATGTTTAGCTGCGGTTAGAGGACATGGCTGCAAAGGCGTTGCCGCAGTGAATGTCCAGCAAATCTCGCTGCAGCAGCCACCCAACTTTGTGGAGCTCATTTCTCGGATTGGCTATAGTTATTCCGAATTTGCGGAATCGGCAATGCGGGGTCTAAGAACATCTAAGGTCTCGACGGCAACCGACACAAACTGGTAGCAGCTGGTCAGGCTCCGGTATTTTAAAGATTTTTCTCTCCTCTGCGTTTCGAGCAGCAATACTCGGGTTTGCGGCCAAAGCAGCAAGGCTAGAACCTGAGAATCCCAGATATGCCTTCCTCACAAGAGAAGAAAAATTTTCCATTGAGGCGCTTACCATCACAACGATCAAGACCTACTGGTTGTGACGGGTACACTACCACATCGAGTCTCCTAATTGTCATTCAGAGTGGCTAGTTTGCAAGATAATGGATTCAGGGTACATTCATTGACTACCACTCCTTACCAGCATTTGTCTCGGTGACTGAGACATTGGGGTTCTCCGATAACAACGCGCCGCCGTTTTGCTGCGAAGTAGTCTTGGTTTAAGGATGTCTCAATCCTTCTAAAGGCAGACTTGCATCTAATGTCGTCCCAGCTGTGTTCGACATCTGAATTCTGGGAGATGGCAAGGCCTTTAACGGTTCAATTGGTTAGAGATGACTCCAGTTCATTGGCTGCATCGGATTCAGTCATCCCAAGGAGTACCTCACCGATGTGAGTGGCCGTAGAACCAGGTTCAATGCGAAAAGAAGGCGAGGGCCACCGAATTTAACAGGTAGTTTGGCCTGTTTCAAGCTGGCGCGTTCAAAACTGACATTGCACATCAATTCAGCACAGGGCCGTCGATATCCTGAAGTGATCTGTGAGAGGATGACATGACGCACTGTATAGCAAGGAGAGAAGGATAGGCAGAGCAAAAGAATTCCACAGGATGAATAATGCTGAGTGAGCGTCAATAAGACACTAGCTCCGTCTCCAAGCTTTCTATTATGGCTTTCGGGAGGATTGGGAAGTCAAGAATGTAGACGGCGTCCTTTGGTATCGGCCGAGACACCCCGCCCCATGAAAACGAGCTAGAATTCAGCCTCACCAGAAATTCCTGCATCCGCATCTGAAGAAAGGACAACTTCCTCCGAGTTTGTTTATTGATCTACATTATGTTTGGTTCTCTTCTTTTGTTTATTTGTTGTTGCTTTAGTCTGTGCTTTCAAACATGTTCTTGGCATCCAGTTCCAAATCTTCATATTTATCCCGATATGATATCAGAAGTTTTTTTCTAAAGACTTAATGAGATCTACTTCGTTATTCAGATCAACTTCAACTCTTTGAAAAGCTTTGTTGGTATTGTTAAAACGTACAATGAAAATTCAGCATCTTAACTATTAGAACAGTTTCATGACCATCCATTCTCTCTCAATGTCTTGAGAGTGTCACTAACTTTTCAAAAGTGATATCTGTTACTGATTCTTCATTAACTTCTGAGTTTTCTCTTTCCGAACCACAGAAAAATTCTGCAAGGCGTTGTGTCGTTGCCAATACAGTAATTTATTTATCACTTTTCTTTGGAAAATTTCCTGGAGACAGTTGAGTATTCGGTGGTATATTGGATAATTTCTTTGAGTAAAAGAAAAGTAAAAATAATTCCCAAAATAAAAATAAACAGGAACTGATAACAGCCATATAATCTCACTTCATTTAATCCAGCCACAGGAATACTAAGCCAAGTATTTTATATATATATATATCTTTGTTACACTTACGTCCGGCGCTGATAAGTAGGCCTGCAGCCACAGTAAATCAAATGTTAGTAGAAAAGAGTTCAGGTGATTAACAGCAGATCGATTATTACAGATTAAGAATTTCGTTCCCATTAAAATGCTTATTTTTAAAACGTATGTTCCCTGGAAAAGAAAAAGCATTATAACCGCTTCTCAAAAATGATAGGTCTCAAAAGGAATTGTGTATTTCATAGTCATGTTAAAATATTTGGCCTTAGTTTTGTTAATAAAAATAGTGTCTGCAGATATGATGGATCAAATCCTTTTGTGATAAACTGAGTATTGTGAGTTATTTTGGATTGCAATTAGTGACGTCTATTCTACGGAATACCTAAAATACACAAAAATCTACATATTTCTAAAGCTTGCAAATATTCTCCAAGCCTATGCATTAATGTTCCTCCCTCTTAGTGGGAAACTGGAAAAGATTCTTGGATGGCAGTTTTATATTCTGAAATAAAATGAGGACCTTACAAAATTTCTCGAACTAATAAACTGCATTCATGGATCAATCCAATTCACTATGGAAATGAGTGAAAAAGAACTCAGTTTCCTAGATTTTTAACAATCAAAGAAAATGAAATTATTACAACTGTTCTCTATCATAAAAACACGGACGCATACCAATAGACCTTGGATCTTGCCATCCTTCCCATTCTAAAAGAAACATACCTTTTGATATGACAAGACAATATGCACTATAGTTTCGGGTACAAATAGACGACTTGCAGGACTTATTCCTTTAAAAAAAAATCCTTCCAAACTAATAAACCAATCTATAACTAAAACTAAGGATGTTCCGTTATCTACCTTACGAAAAAGCAGTAACACTGAGGATAAACAAGAAAAAACATAAAAAATATTCCATTTATTGTCACCCACAATTCCAGGAACCACAACATTCTCCAATCAGCCAAACGCGTTTTATCAATCCTACAGCAGTCCCCAAGTAAAGTATAATTTCTCCAAAAATGAAACAAAGAAAACATTTAATTACTTAAATAGGCTTCAAGTTATAGGCGCCAATAATTGACATTTATAAACTAGGGAAGGTACGGATGGTGATGATGATGAGAGAGTCGAAGGACGTGGAAATCATGCGTATTCCACCAGATGTGAAAACAGCCAGGAAGTAGCAAACAGAAGCAGACTGATGACATTCTGTCTTCTCTTAAACACCGAGATATGGTGAGTGGAACGCAAATTCATCTGAAGGAACATGGTTTTGGCGCAGATCGGTTCAGACCATTTGTAAGTATAATGTGGAGCGAATGCAGATCTGTTGTTAGCAACAGCGTCAAAACAAGGGAAGCAGAGAGAATAGAGCTTCATTTGATCCAATGCATTCAATAAGGACATATGATGAGATGGGAGAAAGATGTTGCTGAAAGAAAAATAAGTTGGAATGAGACATAGAGATGGACCACATCTCAGCTAAGTTTTCTGATTCGTTTATCCTATGATGTCTTGCCATCAACTGCAAATCTTGTAAGATATAACGTCTCAGAGAATGATACATGCAAATACGGAAAGGTCGGAACACTGAAACATATTCTTTCCAACTGTTCACTAGCATTGAATAGTTATACATGGACACACAAATTGTCGTTAAAGTAATCTTTATTGCTATAAAGAACCAAATTGATCTCAACAACAGTGAAAAAAACCCATTGAAATACCGACTAGAGATTTCATTACCTTCGTGCGCTCAAGACAGCAGATATGTTCCAAGAAGAAGAAACTTCCGGCGAGCGATGAAAAGTGGAACGGCTATTGGGAGGTAGCTGCAGATTTCCAGGGAATTTTTCCCATCCCAGTTACGAAAAACCGGACATTTTAATGTGGCGTGAAAGAAAAATTGACCGTTATGTAAACGTCCCCGAAGAATGTGAATTCGGATGTTAGAGGATTTGTTGGACACAGGGTGAGGCGGCCGTTCTTACCATTTAAGCCTAACTTATCGTAAAGTAGATACCACCATGACCGATATCCAAACTACTGTGGAAAAGGCTAGCGACTGGATTTGGTTAAAAAGAGACGACGAGCGATGGCTAGAAGAATATTGAGCTTATTTCATAATCAGTTGTTCTAGGAAGCAGGATCTCATATCAGTGTGGAGGTTAGAGTTATTGATGCCGTCGAGAGAAAGGCCCCTAAATGGTGCGCATTCTCTCCTGATGACCCATAAACTTGCTGGCATCCGGAATGCGGAGCTTTCGACTGGTAGCACTTGCATGTGCAACTTGTTTACAAAACATCTAGTGAAACATTTAATTTATTTACCTACTTTCCTTACATTTGCACAAACATTTTAACTACTCATGTTACAAAATATCATGGCAGTTATCACTTTATTTTCATATATTAAAATAATTTAAAATTTATTTACAGTCAAAATAATTTGGGTGAAAGATGGTTTATCAGTATTCAATGGCTTAGCTTATTTAAATATTTCATTTAATTGGCAACTCAAATATTATTTTAGCTGCAATATTTTAAGCTTTTTTTTTAAATTTGAAGTTTACTTCTTGTCCCGTATTTTCTCAGGTTTATCAAATACTTAAGAATATTGTTATCCTGTGCTCGCATTTTCCATTCTAGCCTACTTTTGTTTTACAAGTGATGCAGAACGATTCATAATTTTTATTCTAATGATATAGTTAGCTTACTTTGTCATATTATTTCATTTCTTATTGATCAATAATTCATGCCTATTCATTTTTATTAGAAATTCTAAATTGAATAGCACTTCCTTTACATTGTGTATTATGAAATCTGCCTATTTAGAATTAATGTTTTAATTAATATTTGTCAGAAATAACAATTCTTAAAAAGAAAGCAATAATATGAAAATATAATGCATTAACTATGAACAATGGGGAATCAAATTAATTAGAAAAGGTCGACTAAAAAACACAACAATTATAGACTGGATTTTCTGTTTGCCTTGTATTGGCAAGTTGTCATTTAAGTATCTTTAAGTGCAGCACATATATTTACAACAAGCAATTTTTGAAAGCCGCATATTATTGGGTTAGAAAGAAACGATACATCTAGTGGAGATCTTTCATTTGAACACAAATAAAGTATAGTTTGGGTTGTAACGTAATTTGTTACGTACAATAAGATAACCAGGCAAAAGTAACAACAATGTAACGAACTAACAAAGATCTATTTTCTGGTTCAAGTTTTCCTATCACATTCCTGCAACTGTTGTGTAATCTTTTCTTTGACTTCATGGAAAGATTTGGTCTCCCCTACAAAGTTTTGACGAACATTTTGCAATTCTGTCTCGACATGACATCTCTTTCGGAACGTTCCAATTCTTTACGCAGCGCTGGTGCCATGCTCCGTGCCGGTTACTCGATTGGGCGATGATCTCCTGTGACAATATGACAAAATTAACAAACTAAAGGCAAATATATATATATATATATATATATATATATATGTTCTCTTCGTCTTTTTAATTCAGAAGAAAAGTTGATCGGCTCTCTGTTTGGTAGCAAGTCTGTGAAAAATAAAAGCATCTTGTTTTGGTCATCGTCCCTTAAATCTTAAGAAAGTCTTGCAGATTATTAGAGTCCCAGAAAAACAGGCAGATAGAGGAATCATCATCAGTGCTGTCTGTGAAGCAGAAAACTAGAACGTGTAGAACTTTTCTTTCCTAAGATTACAAATTCTTGAGTAGAAAATTTGTTGCTTGGTACGTATAATTAAATCGTTCTCGGATCATAAGTTAGGTAAAATTACTTTAAAATTAATACCTCCCTTCCAGCATTTAAGTTTACGATTAAAAATAGTAATTGATCAGATGTATTCACTATAATAAGTCTTCCTTCCTTCGGTAAATAATTGTACTTTAAATATTACACATTACTAGGTCAACAGATAAGCAGAAGAATTTGCATTGTTTCTTCGGGTCCTCGTCCGTCATAACCTGCACCACAATCTACATCGCACTTACACGAACATACGTATGGAAGATATAGAACTGCAGCGACTGGCTCGAAAAAGAAACTAAAATAGAATATATGAAACAGAGAAGCTCAGAAAACAGTCATACTTATTTAGCACTTTTTCAAATTTAGAACGTGTTACTACAAATCAGGAAATCCAAGAGGTTCTCTCATAAAGATTTTACACTACAATTCAATGCTTGGCGTGGAGAAAAACGACGTGCTGTGAAACATTAATATGAACATACGCGAAAGAAAACAAGTGAGAGTTGAGAAGAAAAAAATGTCATTAAAGGCAAAACAAATCACAAGGCTGTAAGAAGTGAAGTGATGAATTATTAAAAGACTGCAAAGAGAAAGGTATGTGAAGCACAAGAGAGAAGGTTAATTACTTGAGATAGATCTACGGTAGAAAATAGCATGAACACAACACAAAAAAAATATAAATCTTATTAAGCCGAAAGAATCGCAGGAGTCTGAAATAATACTCAACAAAAATACGTCTTCAGATGAAAATTACGGCGTCTGTCATTTTGATGTTCGAATAATCAGTTTCGTAGTGCTAAATATGAAGGTGCATGGTTCAGTGGTAAAATTGTTGGGCTCACAATCATGAGGTGGTGGGTTCGATTTCTGGACCGGGATGTGTTGCGTTCTTGAACAAGACGGGTTATTTCCTGTTGCCCCAGTTCACTCAGTTGTAGATATGAGTTGCGACGTCACTAGTACCAAGCTTTATCGGTCTTTGCCTTCCCCTTGGACAACATCGGTAGCGTGGAGAGGGGAGATTTGTATGCATGGGCGACTGCTGGTCTTCCATAAACAACCTTGCTCGGTCTTGTGCTTTGTAGAGGAACTTTCTTGGTACAATCCCATAATCAAACGCTTCTTAAGTTACTCTGCATAAAATGTTTGGAAAAATCGAAAGTGAAGAATTCATCAAGTAACAGAACTTAATATTCCAAAGCCAGTGGTCACTATATTGTGTCAGAGACAGAAACCGAGACAAAAGATGTAAAAATTTCTTATCTGTGGATGAGATTGCAATGACTGCTGGCTATAAACAGCTTTTTGAGCATTTCTCCTGTTTTACTCCTGAAGTCAAGAAATGCATGTCATCAATTTAAAATTAATGCCTGACGTATTCAAAATTTTTGTGGAGAACCAGAATGACAAGTGAGACAGTACATTAATCTCGAACTGATTATTAGCACTAGTCACACCAACATTAGTATGTTTCGATCTATGGCTGCTCAAACAATAGTAAAAAGAAAATACAGCCCTCTTCTGTAAAGTTGAAAATTATCTCAGAAATGACTTGTCGCTTCCTGTAGTTCAAACAAATAATTTCAATTATAAGCGGTATCTTACGGTTTAAACGATATCGAAGACTTGATTTTTTAACTATTGTCGCTGATGATGCGGCAACTCCCTTAATTCGTAGCGCTATTTTGATACCACAATTACAAAAATCTACAAAGAACTTGAGAAAGCACAAACATGGTGTCACAGCTATGATAAGAGAATTTCATTATTCTGACACGCAGTTATTTCTAGGTTGAATTCAGAGGCAATTACTCCTGGAAGATCAGATATTCCGGCTATAATATTAAATATAACATTATCATTTCTGAAAAGGCATATCAGTATTCCATCAATTCCAGAAACGGAGATTGCATTATGGGAATATCCTCATCATGTTGGCAGAAAAAGATAAAATTTAATGACACAGATAATATGTGCAAATAATATGTGCAAAAACGATACACTAATAAAAAGTCTATAAAATCGTTAAGAAGTATATAATCCGCTGCGAAAAATTAAGATGTACTCTATCATTATGAATGGAAGATAACAGTTACAGTAATGTTTCTTTAAGGATTTTAAAAAGTATATTGAGGCGAAAACGGACGGATTTTCAATATATGTAAGGCAGCCAAAGTATGATGATGACAGTTCGTCTGTCAAATTCGACGATGACCTCGCAACTGCCAAATAAATAAATAAATAAATAAAGAAGAGAGGAGAAATAAAGAAGAATGCAGAAGCTGCTTCACATATCATGTTCATCCATTGATGATCAATGAAGACAATGACTTCAACCCTACGGCACAACTTCAAGGGAAGTATCTTCGCAAGGGACAAGAGGACCACAAATGCTCTTGTCTAAACTACACCATCAGTACGCTTGACTCAAGGGAAGTGTCGGCATTTCATTATCGTGAATGTGTGATATCCATCTTTAGTGAAATATCCACTTTCTCTGGGTCATGAACAACCAATGAATGTCAAGACTGATTACGCAGTACTTGAATAAGGGGCGTTGTCATGTAGTGGGGGTAGGGAAACCACGGATGCTTTTGGTTATACTACATATTCCATGCAAATGAAACTGCGGACGTGCCGGCATTTCATCGTCGTAGTTGTGCAGAACACCCCATGACCCAACACAAAACTAATTTAGTCTTAGTTGGAGATCTGTCAGTCAAATGCCGTATAGTCTTACTCGCTAGACTAATATAAGTTGGTTTTAAATGAGAAAGAGCTGCACTCATTCTCACACAATAAGCTCACACTCAGACTCACGTGTCGGCACATAATAAACTCAGTGGCAAGGATAAAATGAAGACAACAGAGTTTGTACAACAATGCGGAAGTTTACCAAAATGAGTGAAGGGATTTCCAAGCTTCACAGCAACGTTTAACTTGGTATGTGTCCAACACATGGAATATCATTCCGGATGTTCGTCCCATATCATGGCTTCTGGTTCCTCCTTACCAGTTACCTTCAATGGCCACCAACTTTAAAGCTCTGGAGATGATTACTACTTATTAATTCTCTGTCTAATTTGAAAGAAATAAAAATACGCCACACAATTTTAATGTACACATATATACATTCTTCAATGAACATTGACTCCCTGTTTTCATATGTCCTTTGACATCCCAAGTCACCCAACTCTCCAGGATATCTAAAATTCTCCTTACTAGGCAACCTTGTGGCGCAAGGAAGCTTAATCGCCACCTCTCCGATCTTGCAACAGGTGGTACAGAGTTACAGGTTACCGGAAATATTCTGACGTTAAGCATTAAACAGGTTTTAGCTACTTTTTTACAACAACAAACTATTCTCTCATTCACCCGTGTTCTCTCATTCACCCGTGTTTTCTCATTCACCCGTGTATTAAAAATTTCTTTTTTATGTTCGTTAATGTTTCATGCTTTCTGAAAATCTTAACAAACAGTTTTTATTTGAAATTTTTGTCTTACTGCAAATATTATAAATATTACTGTGAACCATTGGAATGCGATTCGTCTTATTCTGTTTAATTTAACTTAATTATACTCGTTTTAAATTATCATATTGGAACGGCTGTGTGGCAAGTAGCTTGGTATCCAACCACATATATCCGGGTTCAGTCCCACTGCGTGGCACCTTGGGCTAGCGTCTCCTACTATAGCCTCGGGCCGACCAAAGCCTTGTGAGTGGATTTGGCAGACGGAAACTGAAAGAAGCCCGTCGTCTATATATATATTTATGTTTGTGTGTGTGTGTGTATTTATATGTTTGTGTGTCAGTGTTTGTCCCTCCAACATCGTTTGACAACCGATGCTGGTGTGTTTACTTCCCCTTTTATTAGCGGTTCGGCAAGAGAGACCGAACGAAAAACTACTAGGCTTACAAAGAAGCCCTGGGGGGAATTTTCTCGACTAAAGCCGGTGCTCCAGTGTGGCTGCGGTCAAATGACTGAAGCAAATAGACGAATAAAGATATAAAGAATATTGTTTTTCATCAATGATCAATGCCTGTCCAATCAGTTATAAATGCCTTTTTGATGATTCACCAAATGAACATCACAACACCATTTATTAACATGTATAAGTCACTGTGTTGTTTCACAGGTTTATTTCTGTTATGTGAAACTCAGAGTAGCAGTTTGGGAGGCATTTCACCTTCAATATATATATATATATATATAATATATATATATATATATATATATATATGTACGTGTGTGTGTGTGTGTGTGTGTGTGTGTGTGTGAGTGCGCGCAAGCATGCAGTGGTGTAGGTATATATGTATTTTTTACACATATACACACTTGTATAAATCAGTAGTCAGCGATGTAAAAACCAAGAATTCGTGGTCTGATAGAACTATACCAAGCACATACATATTCAACGCCAAAGAATCTGAACTCTTCCATACTAGAATATTACTGAGTGTGAAGGGGAGACTCTATCGTTGTATTTTTGCAAATAGTGTGTACAATAGTTATCTACGTAGATTTTAGAGAAGATTTTGAATAAGCAAAAGTAATGAATGGGGTTAAACGTATAAATGTTCCTTCCCGTATTTCTTCTCTAATCAGACATTTGATGTTTTGTTTTGATGTGTTCAGTAAGTATTCCAAACAACCCGTAAACTGAAAATTCATGGGAAACAATGTAAAATGCTTGAAAATTATTGAAAATAATGTATTAAAGCATGGCCTAAAAGATTCGTTATTGAGATAGCTGATCACAAAATTGTCTTTCAATCAAGAATAAAAAATATAATGTCTACCCAAATCTGCTGAAGTTAAAGCACAAATCAGGAGGATTTAATTTTTGAATGTATTATCACTTCTGTCATTTTAGACATGACTGTTTAGAGGAATTCTTCATTGATATAGAAAGATTTCACAAGAAGCATCTCTACAATATCGCAACAATAAATCCATAACCAGGTCTTTCTACACTTGATGAATAAATTAACACTGGAAACCTCTCAATCTGTCTCTGTTATAACATGCTACAAGTTTTCAAGTTTGTTGGAATAGTAGATTAAATATTATAATTCAATTTTCCTTTCAATATGAGGATTATCACTTATTTTGATTCGTGATTCTCAGTGTCTTGTTTGACTTTGGCAGCAAAATTTATAAACTACTCATTTTAAATGTTTCAGATCAGTTTTCTAAGGTTTGTGAAGAATACAGATTTCCTTACAAATTTATGATTCACCGCATTATTCACTATATTTCTTGATCAATATATTATGTTAATTCTGCAATTTAGCTAACTCCAGCATCACAGATTTGTTTTCGAAGAGACTATTTTCTCATTGCCGCAATTATAAATATATAAAGAGAGCCTGCACTTGAAAGGTGATGTACTCTACGATAGTATTTAATGCGATAGCAAGCTAATATTTAACGAAGAGTAACCAAAGAAAGAGTAAATTAGCATCACTTTGTTGTGTATATGTATCCACAACAGGAAGCAATACTAATTAGAGGTAATTAATACATTCGTGGGATACCAATTAGAAAATAATTCTCGTTCGAAAATAAAGGATGTGCACTCGATTAGAATACGTCGTCCTGCTTACACGAATGCAGTGAACAAAGACATGTGTCTTGATAATTAATTAATAGCAAATCTTCTAAATTTATACGCACCTAATTGGTTTATATCACAGCAGATTATCATCAGAAACTGTGACAAAATTCATGGTAAACATGCAGATTTTTAGTACGAACGGAAGTAAAAGGTTCCGCACACCACAGGTACATTATCTATCACCACCCACTAAAAATAAAAATGGGAATATTAAATATATCTGAAAGCTGCGGACTCTTACAGTTCATTATTAATGTGTAGTCGATCAGATTGAGTATTGTGTATTTTGCATAATGCATACTTGAAGGAAATATTTGGGTAAGTGAGAAATTCGAGTATTAATATCAGCAAGATTCCACGACTACAATTCAAGCCGTAGTCTTTAGAGACTTTTCGTAGGAAAAGCTTTAGTAAGCAACTAATGAGGTACTAAGTCAAATGGCAGGTTCTTCTGTTCATCTCACCGCAGAGAAAATACAAAAATGTGCTCTGCGTGATGAGTGAAGTGTGAATTCCCTAATAAAAACGCAGCAGCTGCAATCCACGCCCAGCTGCTGGGACTCCTGGCCTTGATATACCACTTTTCCCACGGTTGGATGGATTTGATCTGGTTATTAAATTTAAGAAAACGAGCGCTCTGGAACAGGTTACAAAAGCATTATAGCTCAACACCATCGACAACTACAAGATGGGTGTCGTACTTAAATTTACTTAACTCAGATTACCACTCCTTGGATATAGAGAATGACAAAAGGGTGAGATCGGGAAGGCAGTTTCAACTTTCAACGTCTCACGTCTCAAATGTGGACAAACACAGCTTGGTAGTTGTAAAAATATTCATACATATATGTGAATGTTCAGAACACATTCACTAAACTTTAAGTATTATTACACGTGCACACATAAAGATACACAAACACACACACACGCGCGCGCGCGCGCGCACACACACACACACACACACACACACACACTCATGTATGGATATATTTTTTTACTTGTTTCAGTCATTTGACTGCGGCCATGCTGGAGCACCGCCTTTAGTCGAGCAAATCGACCCCGGGACTTATTCTTTGTAAGCCCAGTACTTATTCTATCGGTCCCCGCTAAGTGACAGGGACGTAAACACACCAGCATCGGCTGCCAAGCAATGCTAGGGAGACAAACACAGACACACAAACACATACACACAAATACATACATATATATATATATATATATATATATATATATATATATATATATATATATATATATATATATATATATATATATATATATATATACATATATACGACAGGCTTCTTTCAGTTTCCGTCTACCAAATTCACTCACAAGGCATTGGTCGGCCCGGGGCTATAACAGAAGACACTTGTCCAAGATGCCACGCAGTGGGATTGAACCCGGAACCATGTAGTTGGTCAGCAAGCTACTTACCACACAGCCACTCCTGCGCCTATATATCTATGAATATGCATGTATTTGCGAATATATGTGTGTATGTAGGTTTGTCTGTGGATTTCTTTGAGCATGGGATATATCAAAACCGGTTCCTTGATTATAACTACTAGAATCGTGGTGACTGCCACCTCATTACCCTTCCTTTAGATAAAATAATTACTAAACAAAGTGCTGAAAATCAATCATACAAGCTAAAACCCTTTAAGAGGTTCCTCAAGAGAGCTTGCATTCAGCTGGCAGGAAAAGTAAGAAAATTAAAGAATAGTGAAGTATCGCTCGAGTACGTAAATACGCTTATATTTCTATGTGTATTCTGTTAATGTCTGCGTTTACTGTATATGGTTAATGGAAGTTTAGAACAAAGCTCCTTTAAATGTTACTTTTAATGACGTATAATTTATCATCTTGAAATAGTAAGAAAAACATTTGTGTAAAAGCACATAAACCATCATTGAAGTGCGGTAATATATTTGATATATTACATATAACGACTTTAGAAAGTCTAGTAATGAACTTAGTTGTAGGAAATATGTAAAAAAAAAAATCAAATACCGATATAAAATATTTGGAGATTAATAATTGTAACGAATGCCATTGCATTTTCTTTTGTTTTCTTTTGGGATATTTACTTCACTTAATCAAGAGCAACTACTGAGGCCTATCGATCAACAAAGTATTATATAAATTCTTGTTCAGTTATATATATATATATATATATATATATATTAATAAATGTGGAACAATGAGAATGAGTGGTCAATACTGCATTGGTGGATAGAAATTGTTTGTCTATTAAAGCTATCATTGGTTTCATGTTCAGAAAGAATATCTTAATATCTTAGCAATTTTTCAAGCCGATCACACACACATATGTACATATACATACATATATGTATGTGTATGCGAGTATTAAATACACACACACACATACACACACACACACCACACACACACACACATATATATATATATATATTGTTGCTGTTGTTAATCCAAGCAAGAATTAGAACAAATGGAGTTGGAAATGTACAGGGAATATATTAGAATCGATTAGAATTCAATTATATTTTAAAATATACTCATCCGCTAGATTTTCTATACGTTGTGAGTTGGAGTGAACTAACGCTATCTCTAGCGGACGAGTATCCACCACCGAGGATGACCACAAAGAGCTCGAAACCGTAGAGTCTGGTGGTCACGTAGCTGGAAGTTACAAGGGGTTCACTCCCGGCTTGCAACGTATGTCAGATGAATTTAGCATAGACTAACCAGCTGGAGCAAGCATCCTCTTGAGGTTAAAATAGCAGTAGCGTTGATTCCTACGGAACAGCCATATTTAAGTGGTGATAAACATTACTTCTCTGTATAGTTACTGCTTTAATCTCTCATAGAGATTTTCTAACTAGTTAATTTGCTTGTTGCAAGATCGGTGATTGTATGTCTGTAGTTTTTTTTTTTTTATATTGAGCGAGCTAGATTTAATTAGTGATAACTATAGCGGACGTGTATCCACTTCCGAGGATGACCGAAAAGAAATCGAATCTGTATGGTCTGATCGTGTTGGGGCTGGTAGGAAGAAGGTTTTCACTCCACTGCATGCAATATATATCGGATGCAGATTGCATCGAATAGCCTCCTGGGATTAAAAATAGCAGTAACATCGGTTCCTACGGAACAGCTATGTTTAGGTGGTCATAGGTGATATAATTAAAAGTCTTATATATAATTATTGCTTATTCATTTGTCGAAGAATAATGTTAACAATTAATGTTAGTTCATTCCTATTGATCATGTTAAAACATATCTCTTCTATGTTGAATATGTGTGGGGTAAGTAAGATGAGGAGGTGTGGAGTAGATGAGACAGATAATAGGTGCCACGTGAATTTCGGTTTCCTGAATAACGTGTTCACGCAAACATTCTACAATAATTAATTCATAGGAAAAGGAGAAATGTGTATTGCTCATATTTCTTATATCCTGTTCAGCAGTTGCTTGCATGTTTTAATGAATCAACTGGAGCATTGTCTGCATATTTATAGAGCGGAATACAAGAAATTTGTATCTGGATATTCACTAGGTAAAATTTATCCTGTTTTGGGATTACATATTTGTTGATGATGAATATTTAATGCCATTCTTCAAGAGAGTTTAGTTTGTCCAATGTAGTCTTCTCTGCGTACATTGCATTTAATGGCATATATTACATTTTTTTGTAGAAAAAGTTAAATTGTTTTATACAGTAAAAACTTGTCCTGATTTAAATTTATATGTAGTGCCCTCCATAAGGTCCTCATAATTTCTGCGATTGGCTCGGTCACACATTTTAACTTAGAAGTTACTCGCTGGCAAATAGTTTTCTTTAGGGGCTTTGGTTGAATTTGATTATTCTCTATGATTCAAGTGCCTTTTTCATTGTTGAATTTTGGCTCAACAACAGTTCTGATAGATAATGCTGTCTGTCTCTATGTTCCTTGGGCTTTGTGTTTCAATTAAGGATAAAGTATGGAGTGTATCCGAACTGCTTTTGGCTTTTCATCTGTTCTTATACGAGGGAGTACCCAAAAGAAACTGGAATATTTCTTTATGATTTTATTCACTTAACTTTATATTTTCATACTTCTACCGCCTTCAACGTATTCTCCATTTGAAGCAGTGCATCGGTCCAGACATCTTTTCCACCGTTCGAAGTGATGCCTTTTAACGCCTCTGCCGTTTTTTCTTTACCTCTTCAATATCTGCAAAACGTTTTCCTTTAAGGACTTTTTGCCGCAGGATGAAAGATCGGGTGAATTGGAAAGGGTGGGTAAGCGGGGTCATTTCATTTTAGATCAAAAACTGTCTCATACACAAGGTGGTATGCGCAGGCGCATTGTCGTAATGAAACCACCACTCTCCATTTCGCCATTGATCGGGGCATTTTCGTCTCACAGCATCTCGCAAATGCTTTAGAACTGCCAAATAAAATGTCTGGTTAACAGTTTGAACAGGAGGAACAAATTCTGCGTGGACAATTCCTTTTGCATCGATGTAACAAATCAGCATCCTCTTGTCATTGGACTTCACCTGATGCGCTTTTTGGGACGGTGGTGACAACCAATGCTTCCATTAATTTCATTGCTGCTTTGTTACCGGGTCGTATCCGTAGCACCAGCTTTCGTCGCCAGTGATGACCTTCAAAAAAACAGAAAGGCTTGGATCAACTTCTAACTGTTCTTTCAGTTCATGACACTGTTGTTGATCTTTCGTGAGCGCGAGCGACACAAATCTTACTGCAACTCTTTTTACAATTCCCCTCTCAAATTTTGTTGGCAGGAGCTTCAGGACACACCAGTCATATCAACAAATTCATTAATTGTTCGGCGAGGGTCATCCAAGATAAGTTCTTATATTTTTGTGATGTTTTCATTCGTTTGAGAAGTTGACGGTTGCTCTGACAGAGGTTGGTCTTCAAGTGACAAGTGACCAGTCCTAATGCGTGAAAACCTCTCGTGAACTTGTTTTTCTTTTTCATTGCAATGTCCTTGTACGCTGTTTGAGGCATGAAAACTGTTTCGGTTGCTGTTTTCCCATCTAGAAAACAAAATTCAACGGAAGCGCGCTGTTCCATCGTTTCAGCTACCGAAAAAAGGACGAACAAGGGAGAAGTGCTGCAAAGCAAAGACGCACCAGGTTGCAGTACGACACCACCGGCAGACGCCGGTCGGCAAACTGAGTCCTGAGAATCGCATCAAGTGGCTTCTAGCGGTGTAAGCCTGAACTACAACAGGTTTGTCCCGCAAAGAACGTTTCCAGTTACTTTTGGGTACGCCCTCGTATAACCTACCCCATGTTTAGGTTGCAATAAACATTACTTCTCAACATAAATACTGCTTTTCTCTCCTATAGAGATTTTCTTTAACGAGCTAGTTTGCCATGTATATATATATGTATATATATATATATATATATATATATATATATATATATATATATATATATATGTGTGTGTGTGTGTGTGTGTGTGTGTGTGTGTTTGTGTGTGTGTGTGTGTGTGTGTGTATCAAAATAATCAACAGGAAATCAAGAAGTGATGCAGTACGTCCGTTTCAAGCGGCTCAGTTTAATTGAACAATGCAATCATTACAACAGTTTAAATGCAGAACTATCATCAGCTGCAGAAATAAATACAATTTTAATTAGTTGGACACATTAATATAATTTTTGTCTCAAAGATTTTAACAGAGTAAGATGATGGAAGAAATCTATGTTGTCGCTATTGTAGCTTCACCTTAAGTACCTAATTCAACTGTATCTACACACACACACACACACACATATATATATATATCAACTGGGCGGGATTTTGAAGTCACTCTCAATACTATTCTTGCTAAAGAGTAATAAATGTGTACTCTACTAGACGTATTTAGTAATCCTGAAAACCTTTATATCTACTTGTGTATATATATATATATATATATATATATATATATATATATATATATATGTTTATGTTTGTGTGTGTGTGTGTTACTTTTATCTTTTACTTCTTCCAGTGATTAGCCGTACTTGGACAACATCTTGAAGAGCTTTTATTCAAATGAATTATTGTTTTTTAAGCCTGGATCTTATTATATATATATATATATAATATATATATATATATATATAATAGAAATATTAAAATTACTAAGTCTCTCTAAAAGAGAACACGGCAGCGTTCCTGGAAATTAATAGTTATCGCCATACTAATATGGCATTCTTATAAAAATAAGAATAAAGCTGTCCGCTTATTAGCTCCATGAGGCCATCGCCTTAAGTTAGCTATTTGATACACAAACTGTATCCATATAACCTTCGAACAAGGGAGGTCAGTCGCTCCACACTACTTGATCGACAGCTACAGACGCGTTTCGGGGTATTGCCCCTTGTCAATGTAGCGTAGTCAGACCAGTAGGTGTCGCTTCCGACTATCTCTGTTCGAAGGTTTTATTTACCTAGTTTCGGTGGAATACATCCACTTGTTTTCAATAATAGAAATATTAAAATTACTAAGTCTCTCTAAAAGAGAACACGGCAGCGTTCCTGGAAATTAATAGTTATCGTCATACTAATATGGCATTCTTATAAAAATAAGAATATGGATACAGTTTGTGTATCAAATAGCTAACTTAAGGCGATGGCCTCATGGAGCTAATAAGCGGACAGCTTTATTCTTATTTTTATAAGAATGCCATATTAGTATGGCGATAACTATATATATATATATATATATATATAAGGTTAATCCAAACGGGAAAACAGAAAAAACAACAACACGTGGAACAATTACAGTATGGTTATTATTAGGCGCTCAGGAAAATGGAAGAAGGAGGGTATGACGTTTCGAGCGGAGCTCTTCGTCGGAAACATAGGAGAAAGAAAGATCCCGAGACGGGAGGACAGAGGAAAAAAAATTGCAGGTAGTCTTCACGAGGTCACATACTAAAAAGACATATATATGTGTGTGTGTGTACGACGGGCTTCCGTCAGTTTCCGTCTGCCAAATACACTCACAAGGCCTTTGTTGGCCCCGAGGTTATAGGAGAAAACGCTTGTCAAAGGTGCCACGCAGTGGGACTGAACCTAGAACCACGTGGCTGGAAAGCAAACTTCTCACACTAGCACGCGCTCGCCCATATATATGTGTATACATATGTGTGTGTATGTGTGTTCGTGTGCGTGCATGTGCTTTATATTTTAATTGCACTTCATTTTAGGAGCTCCGATGAAGCTATGGGGTGATGTACGAGCACTCAGCTCGGAGTGCACTAGCTTATAACTTTACTTTGTCATTTATATAATGTCATCTTATATATATATATATATATTCGTTGTCTATTTACTTTTTATACATGTTAGCCACTGGTGGTGATATTTATAACGAGTATTCGCCACCCTATATATATATATATATATATATATATATATATAATCACAGTACAATTACATATATGATGTGTTTTATTTTTCTTTTATGTTTGCAAAACTGCAAGACTAACAAATTAGAACTATAAAACACTAAACTACTTATTCTGTTCATATAATCACCAAAGATTCCAATCGTATTCAGATGTTTTAAAGCTATATAAATTCTCCCAACTGCATTTGAGTTAGTTGAAAAAAATAGGACCAATCTACTGATGGAAAATGAATTCGTTAAATATAATAGGAATTGCCGAAACAAGGATCATTTCAAAATTTACCTGTTAGAGTTACATTTAAACATGACTTATGAACTCATTGATTAATAAAATTAGAAATAACCTCGACATTTTCAGTTTTGTATTTTCATGTGCATATTTGGTTATGTAAGACATAGGGGGATGATATTCCTCCCTCAGGTAGAATTCTACTTTTGATCGGATAAAGTTTATTACTGCTATTTATCTTATCGACTTTTGTAGGAAAAAGTCAGAAGATGTTCAAAATGGTGAAGTTTCGCAGTTAAATACCGAAACGCATTTATTTCGATGCTCCATTGTCATGATAAGAAACAACTAACAAATAAATAAACTACAATAAAAGAAGAAAATATAAAAGTTGTAAAAACTTACAATTCTTTTAGTTTTGGAAGGTTAGCAAATGCATAGTCTGGAAGTTGGTAGATGTTGTTTACACTGAGATCTCTGCAAGAAGAGAGTGACACAAGATGTAGTGTTAGCTTTGAATCCGATAGTTTGAAAGCAATTTACGTTTCTTTAGAAATGATACAGTGTATTGCAGCAGCTGCCGTTAAAGACATCTAAGTGCTAAAAGGTACAAGCATGACAAAATATATTCAGTGTAATAGGAGTAAGAAATCGACTTTTTAAGCAATATTTAAATCAGAGATTTTCTTTAGCAAATCGATAACTTTCAAAAGCTATAGAAAATAGATCAAGAGCCGATAATATCTAGAGGTAGAACTGTAAGAAAAAAAGCAGAAATATCAAATTCAATCACATAGTGATTGGCTCAGCATCTTTTATATCACCCCAGATTAATGCTATGAACTACATATAAATAGATATCATACAAATTAGTCTGTTAGACAGGTATTACATTAATGTAAGTTTAAAATTATGTAACATTTTAGTATTGATTTCTGTCTTTTATGCTTTAGAAGTAGAGCTTCTATTTTCCATTTTATATGTAAATCAAGACAACTGCACCAGATAGCGTTGACATTTAACAGCGAAATTCGAATTAATCCAGAGACTTTATTTCGTAAATATTTTAGAATATATATAATGATATCAAATAATTAAAGAGATCTTAGCAAAATTAGTATCAACATAATGATTCAATAATGCTTGAGAGTGTATAAATAAGTAATAACATTTAAGTGATGGGAAAAAAACTCCAACCATATTGATGTAATTGTAAAATCAATCTTGCAGCGAATGAAACAGTAATTGTACGGGAAAACTTATTGCGATGATGAAAACGGCAGATGTGTTACTAACACCTATTAAAATTTTGAGTAGAATAAAAATAATTATTATAAATAAATAAATAAATAAATATATAGAGTGGCTGTGTGGTAAGTAGCTTGCTAACCAACCACATG